>NW_009596312.1:94573-149819 GCF_000690535.1 Cariama cristata
CCTCCTTCACTGTAGTAACCCCTGTGGATAGAGCTCCAATTAATATAACTTACCTTTATGTATGCATTATCATAATACAGAGGCTCAAGGGGCACACAATCCCTTCATGCCTGGCCAAATTTAAAACTCATGATTCTCCTGGGATGCTTGCTGGGAAATAGAGAAAGGGAATAAAAGGCAGTCTAACATTTTTGCTGAGTGATGGCTACTTTTTGCAAAGTGCTATGAAGCTTGTTATATTCTGAACATTTATGGGAACCTTACTGCTATTAGATCCTGTGAAATGACTATAATTAAAAACGCTGGTCCTTTTTACATGGAAGATCTGTACTGTGTGTTAAATTATTTTCTTGGAAGACCCTGGGAGAAATTAGAAATGGGATTGGTACAATAAGAGCAAATGATCAGCAATATTTAAATTGGCGATATCTTTTAATGGAAAATACTATGAATGCAAGCACATACACACTGTCCTGTGTTTTATCCTTGGGACACAACTGCATGCTAATGATGACTGTTATTAATAATTCTGCTTTTTTATTGTTTGGTATGTTGTGTGCCTAGAAGGTTCAGGCCCATCATAGCTTGTGCTGTACAGACCATTTACAGAAAGGCAGCTGCCCCCCAAAAAACTGTTAAAATCTATGAGGGATGTAATGACAGAGTCAGTTAAAGAGATGGGGTGAGGGAGAAGTCAATAGCCCAATAATGCAATTATGGCAGAGTTATAATTAATGATCAAAACACTCCAGCTTCCTAACCATTGCCAAGTGGTCTTCAGTGTGCCCAAAAGAGCAACTGTAAGCCAAGATTTGAACAATAATTTAGTGGTGTTGGAGGATTTTTAGGAGTGCGCCTACCATACATGCACACTTAATGCAAGTTGTTGTCCATTAGCCAGATTTAATAATGCTTTGCAGAACTGCAGTTTTCATTAACAATCACCTTGAACTGCCAAAAGGGACAAATGACAGGATGAGCACATTAAATCACGAGATTTTTACAATTCAGCCTTCTGAATGTAGAATATAGTAACTTCCAACTTATATTTCTCCTAGAGTGAGCACAGTCAAGTAATATCTAGGGCCTGGGAGCAGCATGAGTTTCTTCCTTTTGATGCTGAGTGTCTAACTACAATGAAATCCTCTTTTGCCAGAAGAGAGACCTGTAATCATGTATCACCAAATACCTATTTGAGTAAGGCAGGTTCACAACAGATAGCATAAAGTAGTTACCTGAAGACTTTTCACTTTGATCTAAAGCCTTGCACATGAGCAAGGCATCAGTTCCTCATTTGTAATCATATGTTGAGTGAGAAGCCAGCCACAGGTTTATGATCCAATTTTTATTTTGTTCTATATTTCATCCAGTTTTATATGAATTTATTTATAAAGGTCCCAAGTGAGAATGTGGGGATATTTCTTCTTGGTTTTACAACCTAACTTCGTGACAGATTTTTGTCTCAATAATTTTTTAAAAACACAAGGTCTCCCTTCCCAATCCCAAAATGTTCCTAGAAAGGCAAGGTCATTCCTTAGTGACTTCATGTACACATTTGCTTTTAGCAATACCAGATAAATTCCCATAGGGACAAATTTAATTAAACTGACAATCTTGCTAAGTCATGTAGTTAGTAGCTAGTAGATTAATAAAATGAACTCAGACTTACTTCTTATTTGTTCTCAGTCTTTAATCACCCAATAGTAATTCCATAATTGAATTAAAGTACTTAACCATTCTAATGCAAATTGACTGGCATATAGTTCTTCAATGAGTAAAATATTGCAAATCAGATACCCATAATATCAACATTATTCATTTGCAGTTAATTTATCTTCGTAATAATTGAGCTAATTTTTATATATTCCGGAACTAGATGTCTTTTTATTTGTGAACGTTGAAAATTAAAAACTCGGATGGCTTCATAAAAGTAAACTCTCTACTTTTTTTTTCTTTTTTTAATTTTAAAAAATAAATTCAGATAAGAAGAAAGAGAATCCAGGAAGGATACAGATCATAGCAGCAGGCCAGCTTCCACAGCAGTTGTAATAAAGTGCAAACAGGTGAACTGTGGACAACAAGAACATTGCTAAATATCTGAGAAGGAAAAAAAGAGTCCTTATCAAAGCAAATAATCTGTTAAGAACTCCTTTTTAATGGTTAAAAAGAACAGGAGGACTTGCCTAGAAAGAGGAATTGTCCTCAATAAGAAGGCATTTTAATTAGAAAAACTACTCAGGATTTAACAGAATATTTTAGCAAACCTGTATGCTGTTTCAAAATTGTGTTTACTTCACTTCTAAAATACTAACCAGGAAGAATTTACTAGAGAAATTGTATGCAGATAAGTCTTTAACTGCAGTAGGCAAGTCAAGAGTTGCATGCAGCGAACACTGTGTCACAAATCTAAAAAGTCAGTAAGGCAGGAGTTAACTTCAAACAGAAGGTCATCTTCTTTGCTAGTTAGAACAAGGTAATTGGACAAGCTACCACTACCTGGGGTTTTGATCTGAAACAGGTGAAAATGTGGCTTCTCATAATTGATGGCTAATTAACTGCAATTAGCATTGGGTAAACAAGTACCTTTAGCCATACAAAAAGAGGTGGTGGAGGGGTGGTGCTTTTGGTGCTGCATGGTTTTTAGGACTTTTAAGAGCTTAGAGAACCCTTCTGAAATTATAAAGGTAATTTATTTTTGTTCAGCTCTTGTTGTACTTAAGAGTTCTCTTGACTTTGTCTCATAGAAGTAAAATAATGTTATGTGAAGTACTTAGAGTGGAAAAAGTTGAAGGTTGCTGACTGCTTTTGAGGGGGCTTTGTCAGCTACTCAGAGGAGTGAATTATAGTTCTAATATAGGGAAAGTTGTACTCATAAATGAGTTCATAAGGGCTATAATTATTTTATTTTCTCTTCTAATTGTTTTGCCTAGTCTTGCTTGGTTTTGCTTCTTATTGATTTGCTTTTGCAATTCATGTTGTTAGGACCTAATACTGCACCAAATATTAGTCTGCTGTGTTTGGTTGTGGGATGTCTGTCTATAGATATATGATGGGATGGGGGAAGCTGTTTTGTTCTATAAGGGTCACTAAGTCTTGTGATAAAACAAGCCTAACTTGATAGAAGGCTAAATATTATTTTACGTGATGATAGCAAAGTACAGATGCTCTTACTGTTTTGTTTGATTCAAAGTAATAAGTAATTTCTGATGTGAATTCAAAACCTCAAGTCAAAGTTATGATACCAGGATGGGAGGTACATGGTATTTGTGCACTGTAGTATGCTTTAAAACTTATGTCTGGTTGTGGGGTACTCCTTGATGCATGAGTATTGTATGTGATCACTGTCATGTGGAGCCCTTCAGGAAAAAAAAAAAGAAAGAAGTTTTGTAGATCCCAGTATCTGTTGTCTGTGTAGTCCCTTATTTTCACTACCTTACGGGCTTTGGAAAAGCTTGCCTGCAGGTTGGTGTAACTAAGAGGAGTCAGATCTGAATTTCTAAAAGAATTGTGCAGAAATTCTTTCACTATTTCTGAAATAAATTAGTTGAATTTCCCTGTTAGAAAGAGACAATAGGTTAACATCTTTCTTCCTTTATACTCTTACAGTTACAAGTTGTAACTTTCTGCTAAGTGGTTTGGACAAAACAATTTGAGGCTCTAGAGCATGAACTTATCAGTCTGTCAGTTGGCTGACTGGTGGGGGTGGACCATTGATGTGAGATCATATGATGCTTTTCTGTTCGCTTGCTGGGATGACTCAGAATCTTCTTAGCTTGCTCCTGCTCTTTCTTGGGTGTCTGAATTCATAACAGACTATTCCCTAAGAAAAATCCCTGTCACGTGGTTACTCAATTATACTTTTCTGTACTAAGTCTACAATGACTAATCCAATAGAAGCTTGAAATGGGATTGTGAATGCTTCTGCAGTTATTAGCTGCATTTATAATACCCTTACTTTTTAATTTTCAGAGTTAAAATATGTTCATTTCTGGCCTTTTTTGACAGTGATAAATAAATACCCGGCACAGTGGGAGCTCAGAGCATGAGGTGGCTTACTTGAAAGAGTTTTACCCAAGGTTAGAAATTAAGGTTACCATCAAAGGCAGCTAATTGGATTGCAGGGCTTGTTTCCTGTTTAATAAACATCAGATGTGCAAATCCTCCCATTGTTATGCTTGCCACATACTAACAATTAAAGCTTTCACCTGAAAACACCAGACAATTGTATGCGTATAAAAGGGAGAGAGGGGAAATCTTTCTTTTTGTGGTATACCGGAGAGAAAATGATGGCCGATACCTGATTAGGGTAAAAATGTACAGGAGCTGTAAAATTTAGCTTCTACTTTGGATATTCTAAATGAAGGGTTTAATTTGAATATGTTGTTACAAATCTGACCGGACTCTAACTCTCACTAACCTCTGGCTCCATGAGTTTCTGCTAATGAGGTGCTATTTATCAAACTCTACTATAAGCTATACTTTCTTTAAAATGGTTCTGCTGGCAATATGATTATTTGATTCTAAGACTGTCACCTTTGCAATCTCTGATCATTAGAATTATCCTCTTGTCAGCTGCTTTCACTTCACAGTTAAAATATAATTTCTGTCTTGACAATAGATATGTGTTGGCTTAACCCGGAATGCACTAACCAATAATTCCTTGAGTGTATGCTCTTTTTTTACCCTGTATGAGACTGAAACATATTTCAAATACATTATATTCCTATGATCTGTCTAAGCTGGGAATTCTCTGAAGATGTTAGTGCTGTGACCTTACTTGACAGTACCAGTAACTTGTAGAGTGGGATGATGGGAAGTAGTGTTAAGCGTCTCCCAGAAATGTGGGATACTGGTTGTTAAATATTTTCTTCTGTTATTTCAGCATATCTGTAACATAGTGAACATCAATGTGGTGTGTTAGTAAGGTACGGCAAAAGGTAATTTTTTACTAATTAGAACCATTTTTAACCATCTGAACCAGCCTTATAATACCTACACTGGTGCAAACAATCTAAGTACTTGTAAGCTGTATTAATGAATGAGATTTCTATGATGTGTCTGCAACAATAGCATGGGCTTAGACTTGATTCAGGAGGCTACCTCAAGTACAGCTGTTGCATCCCTATTGTTTAGCCCTATTCTAACTACAGTGTAGGGCAAGCAGAAAGATGAAGTGAGTTAATGAAGCCCAGACAGCTGTTACTGAGGAGGGTAGATTAGAGCCTGAACTGCCATTTGTGCTCCACCCTCAGGTTCATGAGAGCTTAGCCAGGTGCCATATGCTTGGAGTGTCACACCTGCTGTTTTCCTGCCACAGGAGTGGGAAAATAGTCTGTGATTTTTCCTAGCGTTGCATGGAATTGCCCTGTTAGACCACGGTGCATCTTTTGGTTTCACATGTCTTTCATGCTTTATGGTGAAATGCTAGAGGTCAGGGAAAGCATCAGTATTTTATAGTGAGGAGAGAAAAGCAACTACAAAAAGAAAGAAATTACTCAAGTCTCTTGCCACACAGGATTGTTGACCGTGGGTTTTGTCTCTGCAGTTGAGCTAGGCTGATAAACCACCATCCTCTTCATCCTTCTCAATGCAAAAAAAAAATCAAACTCTTTCGGAATGGAAGGATTTGATATCTTCAAGTACCACAGCCTGTTCTGCAGTGCATGTTTCACTGTGACCTTACCACCAATGTCCCTGAAGTATTGTTTTCTCACTTGCATAGTCTGAACTGGGGGTGGATTTTTAAAAAAACAAACAATACAAAATCAAAAACACATGCTGATCAAGCCAGAATGATTTAGTAAGCTGCTGTCTCTCAGTTTGTTGCTATTTTTCAGCTGAAGATTATAGTTTAATCGAGAGCGATTTGGCTGTTTCCCTTTCTGATCAGCTAGGTTAATTTTGGTCTCTGAAGCTAACCAGTGGCGTTTCTTTTCATTTCGGTGATATCACCGTCTCTGCAAGTTGGAAATGTTGGCACTATCCATGAAGAGGCATACTCCTGGCACTGGTGTCTTGTGAGACACTGCACCCCAGAGTAAAAGACAAGCTGCTGGCGTTCAGTACAGTTTGGAAGGGAAGTGAGTGAATTGAGGTCAGAGTTGACTGCCTTTTCTGCATTGTGTCTGTAGGCAAAAGTGTGTATTGAAGGCAGAAGAGATTTGAAATTCTTACAGTGAGAAATGCATGCTTGTTGCAAGTCTTGGTATCCCTGTGCTAATTATCTTCATGCTTTACTTTGTAATAATAGGTGTGATGCTAATGGTGATATCATGCACTATTTGACTGTAGCGTAGTTCAATTGAGAATAATGATAACATCATAATGATAATGATCTCTCACTGCAGCTCTGTCTCTAGGCAGTGGAAGTAGGATGGTGATTTCTTGTCAGTTAATGAAAAAAAATTTGCTTGGGATCCATAAAGGTAATGGTAGAGAATCTAGGAATACGATTGTAAAAACCTCCTGAAAAATTTGATGCAATATGTTCAGGATCTGCCAAATATGTTTTTGGGAACACTAAAGACAGTTGTATTTAACTAAGCATTAGCATGATCTGTGAAAACAGATGTTCTCCCTCAAGGACAATGATGAAGCATTAATTACAGGTAGAGATGAGTTGAAACAAAGACTGGAAACCTGCTGCTACTGGAGCCTTTTTTGGTAGAGCTGATTTATCATAGCTGACTGTGGAATACAAGTTCTAATGAAGATTAACCTTGAAACCAGGCAGGTATATGTATTCTATGTCTCAACATGATACATTCAATTTACATCATGTTGGAAATTAAGCTTGTTATGAATTGCAGTGGTAATGAGCAGTCTGCCTGGTGATTTCAATGAAAGCATCTGATGGTGATAACTGCCTTACAAATGCCAAGGATGCTTACCCCTATTTAGAGCAAATTACTTTCTGGACCACGTCAGTTACAGTGTGGTGGAGGGGCAGCATGCATAAACAAAAATGGAATGAATTCAAATAGGTGATTAAATGTTGCTACCTGTGGTAACTGTAAAGCAGAAGAATTGCCTGAACTAAGACAGAATAGGTCAATTTAGGCTTGGGCTTTCCTAGTCCAAAAAAGGCAGTCAATAGAGGCGGAGAATACTCCTGTAAATCTAAGCGCAAGAAGTGGGCAGTGCGTGTGTATAAATGAACACTGAAAGGTGGCACTCAAAGCAGAGTAACTACAATTTTTTGGTAACCAAGGCAAGATACAGAAATGTAGAAAATTAGTCTTTAAAAGCTTTTAATCTAATTAGTGTACAATCACAAAATCTCGGTTGCTGATGTAGTTCAGATTTAAAACAATTGCTAATTTGCTTAATTCCGTGCTTGATCTGCTATTATCTCTATAGAAAGCACAACTGAAAATCTGGGTGTTTTCAGTACTGTTGTTCTACCTGGCACAGGGCTGTGATACTCAGAGAAATGAGCATTATTTTTGACCTCAAAAACAGCATAGCTGTGTTAATGCACTACTCTACCCATACTGAGGTATCCTGTAATACAGTTATCGGGCCTAGGTGTAATGCTGTGTTAATGTGGACATATTCCTTCCCTGCCACAGTGTCCGTGTTTTGTCACATAGCTGTACATACACAAAAAGCTGACTTCTTTCGCTGTCTGGCAACCTCATTGTTTAATGCAAATGATATTGTTTAAAATGTCTGTCAATGAAGAAATTCAGAAGACCCTGTGAAGGAAATAAAGTGTATCAGTTGGGTCCCAAGAAACGTGCACATGCTGAAAATAGCTGGGAACTTCATGTGATTAAGGGTGATCATGCAGAGTCAAAACAGCATAGAGTTCATCTTTTTCCTATTATCACTAAAGCTAATGGAAATGAAATGGAACAGAAAACAGTAATTAGAAATGAAGTTATATCTTAGAGGAAGGAGGGAAAGATAAAATTGTTCTGAAAGCAGAACAGATATAGGGAGACAATAGCAGTACTATTTGTGTTATTAATGCAGTTAGGGCAAGGGGTAAAGAAGTGTAAATAAGAATAATAATAGCTGGATGAGAGTCTTCACAGAATTCCATTCTAGTCTCTTATACTTACCAGAGTCATCTAATTAAATTATTTAATATTCAAATCAAGCCAGTGTACAGAAACAGTTAGATGTATCAAAATAATTTTATTTGCTTTAATCTTTGAGAAGCATTTCCCTCCTTCACTTGTTTTGTTCATGGAAACTTGGTTTCTGCACACCTTACGTATCTGGTAAATATCTATTCATATTTACCAACTGATTTAATTCTGAAATAAAATCATATGGAGCACTTCTTTCATGGAATCTACTTGCTTTTATAGGCATGAAAATCAGAAAGTATTTTCAAGAGTTTCTCATTTACAAAGTCATCTTTCCCAGGGAAAACTGAGGTCCTCTAGGGACAGGTGGGCATGATGTTTGCATCAGGAGGTGAGCTGGTGTGCTAAACAGTGTACCTAACAGCAAAGTGATAAATGCTTAAGAGATAAAGGCATTGATCTTGCAACCAGACCTATTGGCCGAGTTGATTGTAAGGGGACAAGGGTCATGTATTGATCAGATAGTGAAGATTGAATGTGAAGAAACTAAGAAAATAATAATCTGTTTCTAAACACAATAGCTAATTCTGGTGTAAATGGAAGAGAATTAAATGCTGCTTAAAAGATTGCAGTTTCCTTTGTTCTGGAATTCAAGACAGTTTAGTATATCGTAGTTCTCCCACTGGCATTGGAGGATGTTTATGTAGCAAGCTTTCTAGATCATACCTGTATTAACTCTAAGGGTACTTAAAATTCTTCCAACACAAGCACTCTACCTCCTCAAAGTCTGTGGTTCAGGTTGCAATACAAGATGCACCTTAATTGTATCACCTGGCAGAACTAAAACCTGAACTACCTAGCTATGGAGACTCTTCAAAGCCACTAGGAATAACAATGACCTCGATACAGAGGAAGTGCATGCTTTTCTTTTAATGGCAGACATTTAGCTGAATATCAGGTGATCTATTGTCTCAGCAAGAATTTCTTGGACTTATAGTCAAACAAAATTTCCTCTTGAAAGGACAAATACTGCTATTCTCCAAATCAGCAACTCTGTCAGAAGACAGGTGGACTGAATCTTCCCTGCCAATGGTACAAATCTATTGATTGATTTCCAAGTGTTTGAAAATGGATTAATGTTATTTTAACTCCCAGTGGATTTTTCACAGGAATTTCCAAGTTGAGCTCAACTCTGTGCTGTCGTAGTGCCTAGTCTGTACTTCTAGTCCATGTGTGCTCCTATTGCATCAGAGCTTAGTCTTATGGTTTTAGAAGAAGAAAGAGTACCAGTGGAACCACTGCTACCCCTCTTTTAACATCTCTGGGTGACATTATGCAGAACTTGCTTGCTGGAGACAAAAACTGGGGGGAAAATGGGGGGGGCGGGGAGCGGGGAAGAGTAATTTTAAATATAATTTTTAACTTCTAGCAATACTGCTTACAAATGCACATAACAGGTCTCTGGGCTATACTTGTGCATGTAGGTTTTATACTCCTTTCTCTCTTTCAAGCTGCTCCTGTGCAATTGGGTACTGATTGCACTGGGTCACAGATCTACTTGAGACAGGCTGTAATCCCTTTTTGCCAGGGACTCTTACAAGATGCCAAGATCCATGGGGGGATTTTAGAATTCATTACAACAGGTTAAGACAAGAAGACTCAGGTAGATAGGAAAAGAATAATTGAAGATGACAGTTGTCAGATAGAATAGTTTGCATGCCTGCACATCTGCATTGATGTACTGTGGTGTATTCCTCAAATAAAAGCTGACACTGCAACAACGGATTGGTCATTACTAGAGATAAACAGTAGTCCTTGGTTGATTAGCTGTCAAGAAAATGCTGTTCTTCTCTGAAAGCTTTTGATGAGCATTTACACTTCACAAAATAGGATTGTGGAATCAGGCTTGGCTATCATCTTTAGCTTTTCCTATGGAGAAAGTTAGACATAATCTACCTCTAGAACAGCCCTAGCCCTGAGGGAACAGCATTCACTTCATCCTTTCATTCATTTTCTTTGCTGTTTCCTGGATAACTATAAACCTTCATTTAAGTTCTAAAAATGTTACTGCTGATGAAACTGATTTTTTCAGTTGATACTTCTGTGAATCTTTTAGCCACATCTGTTGTCTGTCAGCCAACTGCACAGGTTACTTTAGTTGTCACAGCAAGTTATTCCTGATTTAGGACTGCCAGTTATGTTTTGTGAGACCTGCAATTTGAATGGAAGCAAGATAGCAAGGTTTTAGGTGAGAGCAGCCAAAAGTTGGAATGTAATCTTTTTTTAAGTAAACAAGGATAGCTCTTTCTAGAATGTCTTGTTTCAGAGAGCAGTATTCCCTATGGGATGAGGAGCTGACCAGCCACCGCTCAAGAGATAGATTTACTCCCAACTCTGCCATTTCCATTGCAAACGGAAGCAGATGGTGCAGTGGTGTCTCTGGACCATATGTTCCTTGTTTGCTCAATTGGTTGTTGCTTTGTCTGTTTTTGTAATTTTGCACTGGTTTCTCCACCTGCTTATTTGTGAAAGATGAATGGTCTCTTTGCTGAATCTTGTCTGTTGTTTTTACTTTATTTTCCCTGACTGCACTTTTAAATGTCACATTCTTGGAATTATCAAGCAGTGACTTTTTGAGCATTTGAGTCAAAAAAGACACGACCAAAGCAGCATAAGGTACTAAGGATGCATAGTCCAAGCAATTGCAGTATAGTCCTTTCAGATTTCTGAATAGTACATCTTTTCACTCATACTGGTTTAGTTTCAATGACTTTGCTGTAAGTGTTCCCAGGTTTTCACTTGTTAATGTTTCAAGTGTAACTGCTGATAGATTGAAAAGAATTGATTGTAATTGTTTTGGGTGGTGTTTTGCTTAGCTACTGTAAGTTGTCTGCCCAACTTGGGCATCATTAAGAAAAATCATATGTTCCATAAATTTTTTTATTAAAGCTTTATTCCCCAGCTGAAAGACAGAATTACCATTCTAAGATAACTGACAGGCATAGTGCTAAATCAACATTACACTGTCAGGATACAGAGATAAATTTAGTCAAAATAGGCTGTTACTACTAAAACACTCCCTTCCATTCAATAACACAAAGTAAGGCATATTCCTAATAGTGTTGAGTGAGCTCTTAAGCAAGTAATTTCTTCTCAAATTCCAATTACAGTACACTGTTGCTGATAAAAGATGCCCTGTTTTATTCTGTAGCTGATAAGCAATAGAGACATAATTTAATGGAAGCAAGCCCTTAAGATGGAGCAGCATGTTTCTAGTGGCCTGTAAGATTCCCAGGTGCCCCTTTATTTCTTCTTTCCTGTTATGTGATATTAATAGACTCCCTCAGCCCTACCACAAGCAAGTAATTCCTAATCATCACATTGATTTAAACAGTAAAGCACATGTGAGAATTATGTGAGAAAGACATGTAAAAATCTGAATTGGTTTACTATGTCCAGTGGCTTCTCTCCAGCACTGGTAGTACCAGCTGCTTTGGTACCTGCAGCCCTTGCAGCAGTAAAGTGACTGCAGAAATTAAGCTCCTCTCTAAGCTCTGTCTGTTAGGGGTTGACTGCTGGTCTCAAACAGGATTAAATATTTTTACCAGTTCTCTTAGTTGCTCTAATCACTGCTAGATTTGGACTTGAACATTCTTCTCACTGACATATCCTTGTTATTAAACATGTCCTGCTACTAGTGGTACATGATGAAGTACTTGTCTGTCTCAAACATCTCCTTTTTGGCTTTGTTCTGTGTCCTTATGCAGGAATAAAAAGGTTGCGTCAGCAAACCTTTCCAAATGCAGTCAGAGCTGGCTGCTACAAATGTGCTTTCTGTCTCTGCCAAGCTGTAGGGTACCAGAGATGAACCACCAAAGAGAAGTTGAGTAAAGCAAGTAACTGACTGACCATGAATCTCCTTTTCCCTTCAGTTTACTTAGGTGCATGACAGATGTTTACTTACAAAGATTTAGGAGTAGTTTTATTTAGAAAGATTTGATCTGGCATTTGAACCACATTCAGAATTAGGAACATTTCAGAGGATAAGTTGATGAATAGGCCTATTTGTTGAGCCAGGTAGGCTGAAAAGTAGTTTTAAGGTGCAGAAGATTCATCTAGAAGAAGGAACTATGAATGTAAGAGAAATACCTGTTTGAGCTAGAGAACAATGTTGGCACAAAGCTAAATCATGTATAAATTGGCTCTAGATAAATTTAGATTGGAATTTGAAGACTTACTATTATATCATGGTTTAAATGTAATGTTTCAGTTTAGCAGATTTTTTGACAGAACTGAATTTTAGAGAAAGATGGCTGAAGTCAGTCCAATTTGACACAGGACAGCTCATGTGACACACCAAAGAACAGGCTGCTGTTCTTTCAAGCAAGTCCTCTAAAACTTGCAGGACTGTCTCAAAACTTAGCAGAAGATGCTGTTAAAACCAAAATTTGAAAGAAGATCAATTGAGTACTGAAGACATCAACACTGATATCTCCTAGTATACCATATAATTTAATCAAATTATGTTTGTGTTGAGAAAAACACTACTTCCTCTACAGTTCCAAGATCTTTAAGATTTCATTTAAGTGTATTCTATTGGACAAAAATTATATCTCTTTAAACTTGCAAATCAAAACCTGATGTTTGCTGAACTTCCTTCCCACCCCAATAAAGTTTGGAAAGCACTGTTTTATTAATTTCAACCATTTCAAAATATCTGTTTAACACTTTCATATTGTCAAAACTAGTGTAAAATCTTGTCTCTCCAAATTTCCATTGTATGTTAAAATGGGCTTTCTAATAACTATGAAACTCTAACTGGAGACTTTTATGGTAAAGTAAACCTTTTCTCTGAGAAGTGTCAGGTTTTCATATTTTTCCATTTGGCAATGTGGAGGCAGAAAATATCAAGAAACTATCGGCCAGTTCTCCCTACTATCACATGAATGAAAACCAATGGAGAAAATTACCCTGGTTCTATCAACCCTTATGTACAGCCTGCAAGGTTAGGGCAAGTATTTTTCAATGGAAAATTCCTTGCTGAGATTTGTTTTTCTAACCTTCATCCATCACCCCAGAAGACAAGGAACAAATAAAGGCTGAGATATGAATAGCAAAATAATGTCAAGAGGATGTTCTTGCAAAGCAGTCCAAGGGAGGCTTTAATACTTTCCATATAGATGATGTATGTTGATTAATCCATATCACTTCACTCACAGATGTGCAGAATTCCATCAGATGCTTTATTGCCTACAGAGGGAGTTGCAGTTAGAGTTCACCTGTCGTCTTTTCAAAATTTATTTAAAGAGGAAAAACAACACTTCCCCAAAGAGCTGCAAAAGTTGAAGCTTGTTCTGCATTCCCTTTCATTAAAGGAAGTAGTCAGTCCCCTACTAATCCTTAGCATCCTTTAAGTACAATGACATTGTCTCATGTTTTCTTAAGAAACTTCATTTTACGAGATACTGAATAGGCTGTTGGAATGAGTGCCACACTTACCATCATAGAATGGTTTGATTGGAAGGGACCTTAAAGATCATTTACTTCTAACCCCCCTGCCATGGGCAGGGACACCTTCCACTAGAACAGGTTGCTCAAAGCCCCATCCAACCTGGCCTTGAGCACTTCCAGGGATGGGGCATCCACAGCTTCTCTGGGCAACCTGTGCCACTGCCTCACCACCCTCACAGTGAAAAATTTCTTCCTGATAGCTAATCTGTATCTTCCGTCTTTCAGTTTAAAGCCATTGCCTCTTGTCCTGTTGCCACATGCCCTTGTAAAAAGTCCCTCCCCAGCTTTCTTGTAGGTCCTGTTTAGGTACTGGAAGGCTGCTCTAAGGTCTCCGTGGAGCCTTGTCTTCTCTAGGCTGAACAACCCCAACTCTCTCAGCCTGTCCTCATAGGAGAGGTGCTGGAAAAGAGATTTCTGCAGACCAGAAGCTGGGCTAAGGGGCAAGTTTGGTTGCTGGTGGGGAGGGGAGTGAACACAGGGCAGGGAAGTTGTGGTGAGAGGGAGAATGGAAGTGTACAGGAAGCAAGAAGGAGCACTACAACTTGGTGCAGGTCTTCTGGATCACATGCTGTACTGCACTGATGAGTAGAACAAAAGTTCTGCACAATTATAAAACCAGAAGAAAGATACTCAGGTTAAGAATGGAGTTTCAGAGCCATCTGGATTCACTTAGTGAAGAACTGATTAAGTTAGTTTTGAAGAGGGTTGGGGCTATCCTGGGATTATGTTCATTTTCAGTAAAACAAGAAGGTCTAAAATTATTCTCATTGCTTTGCTAAAAAAATCAAGGGTTCCACATTTTGTAACTCAGAGTTACTGAACCTTTTTCTGTGCTGTAATAGCTGGGGTTTTGGGGGGGGGTGTTTTGTTTGGTTTGTTTTCAGGTTTTTTTGGTCTTACCAGGGATACACTTATTTTTTTGTAGGTAGAGAGAACTAAGTTTTCTTGTTCACAAATAATTTTCTTGTCATGGAGTCTCTAATGACCTAAAGTGGTCAGGGGCTTCATTTATATTCTGTAAGACTGTCTACCCCAAAGCCAACTTCAGAAATAAAATAATTATCATAAATGAGGAGCTATACACAAAGGCAAGATATCAGGTGAGAAGGAAAAAAGAGCAGTATGAAAAAAACCTGTGTAAATAAATGGCTTGTCATAGATATAAATAACAAGAAATTATTCTTCTCTTGCCAGCAGGGCAAGGAATCACTGAAGCTGCAGATATCTATGCTCCTTGTTCTTACCCAAGGATTTATGTGAATGTGGGTATGCATATGTATGTACCCAGCTGAATTTATAGACTGCTTTCCTATGGAAATTGGAGGATTAAATGATAGTTGCTCCAGTTGAAGTAGTGTTTGGCTGTGAATTGGTGGTGCATCCAGTCTGTTTGATTTGTTTGGGGTTTTGCATTTGTTTCCCTTCCTCCTCTACCCTGCATCTCCCTCTATGAGCTCACTTGCATCCACCCTTTAGTTTAAATTGTAACCTCTTGAGAAAATACACAATTGGCCAGGTCGCTTGCTATGGGACGTGATGTTAAAAAAACCCTGCCTTCTGCAACTTCACTTTTGCTATTGCTTTTTCCAGCCCTCGTGGTGGTGGTAGAATAATAGCTTGGGGTGTCAGTGAGCTGTCTGGCTGCAAGACAAAACGATGGACATGGACCCAATTGGTCCAAGGCCTGCTTGAGTATCCTGACCAACTTGTTCACAGTGCAGTCACTCAGGTGGTCTTGTCAGTACAACTGCTAGTCACTGTGCTGTATCGGGGAGCAGGAGAGGAAGGCAGGAATTCTCTCACAGGCTTCACTCCTCCTGTGATATCCCTATCCTGCAGCCCAGCTTGTATATTCTTGGTAATGAGAGTTATATGGCATCACATGGTTCGAAGGCTATCATTTCATGTTTCTGCATTATGTTACAACATCATCAGCACTTGTGTTGTGGATGTAGGAAAGTCATATGTATGACACAGTGTAGTGCAGTTGGCTTATGTTCCTCTGAGTGTGCTCCCTGTGGTAATAAGAGGAAGGGAGCTAACATTTCAGTCTTTTTTTTTTTTTCCTTTGGGATAAATCCTGAGCCCCACCACTATTTTTAATTTGTATTTTCCTGAACTGATATTTCCTTTCCTTTTGGAACTGTGGCACCTCATGCATGCAGAGTTATGTCCCCTAGTGCATCCTCTCTCCATCATTTTCCAATGTAACTGTGATTACGGCAGAGAAACAGACCACAACCACACAAGGCTGCTTGGAGTCATGCCCTTAGTAACAGTTCAAGGCATGCACAGAAGTACATTGCTGTCATCTAGTGATGAACAATGACGGTTTTGCCAGTTCCAAATTAATTGTATGGATCACAAGTGTAGCTCATGCAGCTGTTACCTGGCTTAGCAGCCAAATCCGTTATGAAAAGAGCAATAGTGAGCTCTCTAACAGATGCTTGGGGTCTGGATTGTAGCCAGTCCTGCAAGAAAGAAGCCCACCAACCTCTTCTGTCCTGTGATCTTTGCAGTTGGAAAAGAGCCTACAAGAATGCCTGGGGAAAAAGAGGGAAGAGACCTCATTACAACAATTCACAGCTTTGCTTTAGCACAAGCCATCAGAACTGGCGCTTCCTGAATGGGGTTGTGGAAGGCTGCAAAAGACATTGGGGGCTCTTGTACTGCATATGCTAAGGCGGCAACTGTACTTAAATACCTGCCTACCAGACAGGAGAATGCAGAATATGGACTGTTTCTTTGCCTGTTTGAACAGCAGCTAGTACCTACCAGGAACAATGTCATAGTGCATTAACAAGAATCTGTGGGAATTGTTTGTGTATGTGGCAGTTGCCAGCTTGTGCCTCCACCTAGTTAGTACCTCCTGCTAGTAACCTGACTGTCAGACTAGTATCCTAACCTATAACAAAGTACTGTAGAAGAAAATTCCTTCACTTGCTAAGAGGAGGAATAACCTCTGCTGCCTCTTCCCTGCCTTAAAACTTCTGTCGTACCATCTGGTCACAAAAAATGGCTTTAGTTCAGGAAGTGGAGATTTAGTGGCCCTGCGAAATGTTGGGGTCATCCGCACTTACTACATAACTGCCTGGTGTCCACTGCCTCTTCAGCTTTGATGGTTTCAGCCTCAATGAGTGAGTGTCCAGTGGCCAATGAATTTCTCAGCCTAATTATACAATGTCAGGCAAAGTGCCTGCATGTAGGTTTTTAAAAATTTTTTGAATCTGCTCTCTTGGAGCTCTGATTAATGTTGGCTACCACCACTAGCTGTAGGATTGATGTATGCCAACTGAAATCTCAAATACAGAGTTGTCTCTTTTATTCTCCCCTGCATATCCAATTTTTGGAAATACATTTATGATGATACTATGCATGGGCTCTCAGGCAAAAGCCAACCTGTCTTGGATCCTAAGTCCAGGAAAACACATGGCACCTTCAGATTTATGGCAGCAAAACCTTTGTACCTTAGACATCAGCAGTGTAATACAAATCACATCAAGGAGCACTAGAAAAGCTTTTCCTTGATTAACATTCTGATGTCTGCTGGCATTCTGTTCAACAGGGGGATTATCCTTTTGTGATTATAGACTTACAGTTCTTCATTGTCTATTAGCACCATGTTCCAAGGTGATGGGAGGAGAACTATATCAGTTCTTTCATCTGTCCTTCTAGTGTTATTGATTATTGTTTTCACAGGCACTCTCTGAGATTTGCCTTATGTGGAAGGTGACCCTCACAAAGAAACGTGAAGAAAAACCTGGTGAGATTCTAATGCTGAGCAAGGTTCTGATTGGTCACTAGCTGCTTTTTACTCTTTTGGTTTTACTTCTTGATATACCAAAGGAGAGGTTGGCATTTTTCATGATCCCTCCCATTCTCTGTGATCATATATCATTTTCGTGTTCACTGAGAAAATGTGGGTGTGTTTCTTCTCAGTTAGTACATGTAGAGATCATGGTCTGCATGATTAGATCTATCCACTTAATCCATGCACCAAAGTCTTGAAAACGAGCCCTTATAACAAGTGCTGAACATTACTAGAATTTAAAGACCATAGTATTATCCGCTTTTTGACCCATGGCTCAAATGATTGGTTGGGAGTCTAGATTGCAATAAATTGTTTCTTAAGAATAAATTTTTTTTTTCCTTTTTGCAACTCATTTATATCAAGTTTAACAGTCTAGATACTGGCTCTATGAAATAGCTTTCACTGCATTCTGCTGTGTTGTCCATTGTTCATTTTAAAGATACCTTGCGGTTTCCTGGTTTCTTACTTTTTTTTTTTAATTTCATAGCTGACAGTATCTCCTAATTGAGTAACATCAACTGCACACTAGCTTCTGAGGCTTGAAATCTATAGGTCGGAAGTGGAGACTGAAGGAGGGAATTGATTATAGTACAGCCATATAAAAATAAATTTTAAAAAGCTGCGAACATGAATCTGTCAGAGCAGAAAATAATAATCATCTTCCATCTTCTGGTGTGGGATCTTATGTTCTTTGTTGAAATGAACAAAATATGCTTTGCTTCAAGGTCTTCTGTTTGATAACTTATCCTCTGTGTGCTGTTCTCTCTTTTATCTTGTCTAAGCTTTCTTTTTATTCACTGTTTTCTGAATTGTATGCCAAGTTCTTGTGTTTGTTTAACATCAAGACCTCAGTGTGTCCGCTTGATCATTCTTAAAATTTCCTCTGCTGCATTTTAATGGAGACAAGTACCTATCTGCTGAAAAATATCTTTCCTGTGGTAAAATGATTTGGGGCAGTGTAAAAGGAAGGGATAGAATGCCTTGTCTACTCTGCTTCCCCTTTTTATCTTTAATTATTGAGTTGGAGAAAGAAAAGGTTGACTTTGCTTAAAGTAACTGTTGCAATTACATTCTTCTGGGCTATGTGATGAAGCCAAATATCCACAGCATACAGGAAATTCTGAAAAAAACAGGACACTAGTGGTGGAGCCAAATATATGCCTTAAAAGAACTCTTACAACAAATCGCCAAATGCAGCTTTGGTCCTGCAGAAAACTCTGATGTTCTGAAATTTTTTTTTTCTATCACAGATCAAGATGTCAAAATGGAAACTTGTGCTGATTTTGAAAACTTTGTAACCAACTTTTTTTAAATGTGTTGTGTGTCAGGGCTCTCTATGCAAGCAAATTTTTCTGCCTTTCAAAACTACTATATTGTTTGTTTGACAAGACCCAAACATTTTCTTGAATTTTCCATTGGAAAAAATCTGTCCAAATTGTTACACCTTTAAAAAAGACCCCATTTTCTGATGGGAAAACTTATTTTTATTTGTGGTCAACTTAATATTTGAATATATTGATAATAGTAGTCCATAGAAACGTGTTTATTTCAGGATTTCTCTGTGAGAGACAATACATAAATATAACAAAGCTTTTGGTTTGTATTTACAGAATCTCAGCTCTGTAGTAAAGAGAACAGCATGCTTCCATATGTTGTTGATTTAGACGCAATATCTAGTAGGGACTACAGTCACTAGCTATTTATCTGGAGATACATGCTATCCACTTGAAGTTTCAAGTATAGCAGCTTGTGAATTGATCAATGATGATCACATGACATTCAAATCTCTTTATTTTTACAGTACAACAGGATTTAATGTTTCATAAGAACTTCCCTGAATTGGAATTTTTTTTAGATTACCAAATGAAATAAGAACTTTGCAACTGTTCATACAATGGAATTTTTTAAAAGATGAGCTATGACAATTGAAATTTTTTCATTAAAAAAAGCAAATGTTTCATTCTCATTTTAATGATTGTAAATGGACTTTTAAAAAAAATTATAAGAGTTCAAATGAAAAGTAATTTTATAAAAAGGAAACTTCAAAATTGCCATTCAAGGCTGATATCTGTGTCTGTACCTAGCTTCAACAAGAAAAGGTGAGGACAAAAGCAAAAGCTGTGATAAGTTGAGAAAATTGGACCATCCAAGTAAATAATAGGATCAGAGGACAGAAGATTTAATACTTTGAGGTCTAGAAGGGGAGAGAACTTTTCAACTGAGACTTGAGAAGAAAGGTAAAAAAATCCAAACAAACAAGCAGCAGAAGATGAAAGTCTTGCCCCTAAAGTCTGGTACTAAATGAAGGATGATAGTGTGGAAAATGGAGGAGTGACACAGCATGACACTCAGTGGAGGAGCCCCTTCAAAGCTTTTGGAAGTGAAACAGTTTCAAGCTTTGGCTCGTGGTAGAATAGGAAGCCAATATGTGTGATGCAATGGCTATGTTGTGTAGGGACAAAAAGGTAAGGCTTAAATCTTTGAGGAAATTTTCTCTGGAGTACTCATTGCAGGTGAAGTTATCTCAGCCAGCTGCTTTTAATATCTGCTATAAACTACACTCCTCACTAATCAGCCTCTTCTGTCCCAGGGTACTAGGTGTTTGCAGAACATGTTTAACCTTTTCAAGGTGAGAGGCGGGAAGCAGGGTGGGAGGTATGATATAACAAGGAAGATTGATCTAGCAATGAAGATGTGCTGCACTAGCACATGAGAGAAAGCATCTAAAAAACCTGAAACCTTTCATTACTGTCTTCAGAAGTTTCCTATATTGATCTCTTCTGTTTAGTAGCAGGTACCTATGCAGCATATCAGCTCTGTGGGAAGCCCTAATCAATAGCTCAGTGCAATGGCCTGACAGTTATTTACTCATCAGCTCATTAGGGTGGGAAGAGTAGATTACAATTCTCATAATTTCACTATTGACTGGCACACTGCACTATGGTTTTGTTGTTGTTTTTTTTAAAGTACCCTGTAATGAAGATACCTGAAGGAGGGGAGAAAAACCACAACCTTTTATAATGAGAGATTCTTGTAAAAGCAGAGGAGACTCATTCATGGCAAGACAAAAAACTTCAGCCATTATAAAGTACAAACAGGAGAAGGGATGAGCAGTGGCAACTCAACCCTGAGTAAAATGAAGTTCCTTATTTGCATTAATGAGATGGACAGGACTGGAGCTGGCTGTCTGTGCAAGCCAGAATCCCTTGCTTTGATGAGCGCTCTTCAAGTGTTGACTGAGGTGGGAAGAAGTGAATTTAGTTTGAAGTCAATAATGGTGTGGCACTGACTAGCAGACTTGCACTGACACTTGCTCTGGAAGGGCTCCAGCATGGCAAAGGTACTTTAGGGAGCCTTACTAAGGAAATGTGTTGCTTGCAGTCAGTCCCTAATGAGTTTTACAAACTGCTGGTGACTATAAAGAAAGTGAAGAAGACCACTTTCAATTTCCAGGAGTGTCCCACTGTCATGATCTCCCAAGAGTGGATACCAAAAACTTAAAAATTTTCCTAGCTTTTGGATGAATTTCACTCACTTCCAGCGAACTTGAAAGGCCAAAGAGCTGAAGAAGAAATCCAAATAAATTTAAAATGGGATGTATACACTTTATTTTAAAAGATTAGCATAATTACCAGTTAAAACAAATTGCTAAGGAATAGGTAACTTCTTCCTCTATCTTCAAACCTTTGATATACTGCAGCCTGTCTGGGCAGTTTTGGTTTAGATTTAAGTGAGCACAAGTTGTTTGGCCACTAAAGGGGTAACTGAATAAAATTCTCTGCCTGCGTTCTACTTAGTAATTGGACAAAATAACACCTTCTGGAATTAAACTCTATTTTCATCATGCCATTTTTCAGGAAGCTGACAAATTTTTACTGGAACTTTGCACTCTCTGCCCATGTAGAATTGGGGGAGGACTGGTAGGTGTGCCTTCTGTGGGTGAACTTATCCTTGTCAATTGTCAAACATAAGTGGTGGTGCAGCAGCATCACTTTCCCAGAAACAGTATGATTCCTTCATTAATTCTTGATCTGAGAAGGAAAATGTCTATCAGCTTTGACATCTATAGTTCCATGACCTAGGAGTTGTTAGCAGAGGAGCAGAACTTGGTGCAAGTAAAACTGATAATGTTACATTTCTGAGGCTACCAACTGATGAATTTGTTCTAAACATTGAGCTTTTGGTCTAATTCATGTTAATAATCTATAAAGTTGAAACCCCAACTGAAGAGTCTTGTTTGCCCCCCCCGGCACCATTGTGACACAAAACATGTAAACAAGGGCTGCATCCAGTTAGAAACCATGGGATTTATGTATGCATTTACATACTGCATGGAATAGGAGCCTCATTCTTCTGCTGAGCCAGCTCGAGCAGACCTGTAAACCAGGGCTCCAGTTTTCTTGATTGCTTGCCAAGTTCTGCTTTTTCAATTGCCTATAGGGAGTGTTTTTATCATTTTGTACCTTTATGACACAAGGCATTAATATTTGGGACTGACTCTCCTTGATTTGATATGATCTTGCATTTTTTTAATTTGCTTTCTATATAACTCTTCTTGGGATGAGCAAGCCCATTATCTTCTGGGGAGTGACTGGAATGTTGGATCCAGACACTTCTAAATCTTTTGTGAAGCCAAGCACTTCAGGAAGCTAAGAAACTAATTTATGAGAGCCATTCAAAAAAGGAAAAGTGTCAAGACAAGTGTTCAGCCTTTGCATTGATTTTCCATAGCTGCTTTCGTTCTGAACTGGTGCTTATATTCATTGCCTGAAAAACTGTCTCCTTTGCAACTCTCCTCCAAGGATGTATTTTGTATTTTTGATTATAGGCTTATAAGATCTTTTCCTCTTGTGTTTTTCACTGCCAGGAAAGAACCAATTTTCCCATTGTAAGAACTAAATGGCGCTAAGGGCTTTTTGTAAAGGCATTAACTACAAGTTTTACTCACTGGATATAGTGAAATATTGAGGTTGGATGACTATTGCTTGTCTCAAAACCAATCTTCCAAAATTACAGTAGGCTACATAAATGGGCAGGTTTATTGCTGAAACACTTGAAATTGACCCAGCAAGAAGAAGCTGTCAGTAGAAACTTTTCCATTAGTTTCAGTAAGCCCTACTCAGGCCCCTGTAACAAAGCAACACTTCTGAAACACACTGCTTCAGGAGCAGGTGTGACTCATTTGTGGAGAACTGAATAGCAGACATTAATAAAAAGAGTTAATCTGGGAAATATTTATACAACCACATCTGTAAAGCAGCATTATTTCCATTCAGAGCCATTGCAAGCAGGAATTCCTGTCTATTGATGCACTATGTTCTTCTGATACTTTAAAAAAAAAAAAAAATATCCAAAACTCTGTAGCTTCCCAGAGGGAGAACGTAATGGCATGTTGTCTTGTTGGACAGTTTTCAGTAAACTAAGTCCAGTGTCGAGGTATGTGAGCTAGTGCTCAAAGCAGTAATCTATTAGAAGGCTGCCGCATTACAGTCATATTGCAAGCAGCTATGGAAATACTGGACTCAGCAAGGCCTATATTGACCAATTAACACTGACTGATAAAACATGATTTCCCAAACTTGTGCTATTCCCTGCAGTGGTTAGAGCATGACTGATTCTGCCTCAACAGAACACTTTCTGCATAGCCTACCCCATTTCAATTAACTGAGAGGTAAAAGAGTGATGGTTTTATTTTATACAAAGAGAGGCAGGGAGAACCTTTAAAATACAGGCAACTTCAGGTTAAGCAGTTAAAGTCATGTTGTGGCACCTAAAATAGGGCCAAGTTTACTGTCTAGGACTGAATTTAAATGGAGGGAGGTTTGGTTTTACAGCAGAGGTGTGTGGTTATGGCTTCTGCTTGCTGGGTTTTCTAGTTTCATTGAGGCCCAGGGAAGACCACAGCATTGCAAGTGTTTGCATGGAATAGAATGCATGGAGAGGACTCCTACCAGAACATTGTGCTAATGAATGACACAAAGGCTGTGTCTCTCACTTCTACTTCTGCTTTAATGCTTTGAAATGCAAAACGTGACTCTTCTTCGTAGAGCCCTTCAGGAGTGTCCTGATTGACACCACAAAATAAAGGCCAAATTCTTGGACTAGTGACATGTTAGTAGTGAATCTGAGGAGGCACAATCAGTGGTTAATAAATCATAAACCTATTTTATGAGTCTTATCCTAATTATTCTTTGATCTGAAGATCATCTTGCCAAGACTTCTTTAAGGCAAATAGAGCTTGAAGAGTAAACACAAATGGGAAGCAGAGTTACATCTTTTGGAGAACATGTGAAGGGAATGATTGAGAGCATGAGGTACCAAAAGGAGCAACTGTGAGGCTGACAGCAGCATGGCTGTGTTTCTGTGTGGTTTGGTCACCCTGTTGAATGTTGAAAAACAATCTGTCTTCCTACTTCCCTTTTCTATTTTTTTCTGCTCTCTCCTTCCCTCTTCCAACAGTTAAATGGAAATCAATGCCTGGAGCTTGCTGTTAAGCTGCTCTGCTTAGGAATGGTAACAGTCACTAGTGAGAAAAGCAGCGCATAAATACAGTACTCTTCGGCAAAGGAGTCCTTTGTACGGTGGACAGAATATTGGTCTCTTTACCACTTGCCCACTGACAGTCTTTACTCCTTTTTCTTATTTGGTTCAGCATGACTTTTAGTTTAAATGAATATAGCCTAATACTTTCTAGGGGAAATGTCTTGTGAGCTTCAGTGCCACAGCAAATACAGTAGTTTCTCTGTGAAAGCTTCACAATTTAAGATTATCTTTGGGAACATCAGACGCTTTAATTTTTCATGGGTTCTTTGTCTCTTGTCTGGATACAAACATGAGACTTCTTGTAAATCTTGGGTAAAATCATAGAAAATGCCTGGAAAAAATTAAATTAACCAGATAATTACAGTCAGCTTGTCTGGAATGCCACTGGATGCACACAATCATCTTAACATAGTCCTTTGGAGGAACAGGTGATAGAATTGACTAGTGCCACAGAAACCGGGCTGAGAGTTGTGAACAAAAAGCAGCAGTGGGCCAGAGAAGAGGACTATAACCCAAAAAGGGCAAACCTCTTGCCAACAGCCACAAGCGAGCTGTTTTTGCTGGATGCGTTCACTTATGTAGAGGCTGCAAAATCTGTTTGGAGGTAGAGTGAGTTAAATTAAGAATTTAATCTAAATGTTGCTGCACTGCATGTCTCTACTCAGAATAGCTAGTGTAGTACTAGCTCATGGGAACCTACATCCATACACTCAACTCCACTGGTGGCAATACCTGCCAAGTTCAGTTTATGAGATAGTTCTGCCCACCTGTTTTATACTGGGATAAGGCATTTTTATAGCAAATGTGATCCTATTCTTAAGAACTTTTGATAAATTCCTCTTCATAGGTAATTTCTATTATTTTCCCTTAAATATCCTTATTTGAAATAGAAAGTGATAATTTAGCACCAGTCAGGTGGACAAATGAATTGCTCAAGAAGTTGGGTTTTCAATAATTTTTGCAAAAAATCCTCTATGTGCGATGCTGCAAAACAGATAAAAACCAAGGTGCGTTCCTTGTTGAGACTGTCTGAAAGGAAATATAAATACATGTTGCTGTAACCCTTCCTTTTGCCATGGATGTACAAATCTAATGCTTGCAGGGCTAAAGTGTTTGAATCGTTCCCAATCTGCTGATGAATTCAGAAGGAGTTCATCTCCGTGCCCTTTGCAAGTGGCTGATGAGCATGTTCACTAGAGGTCTACAAGTCTGTTGCACTTATCATTGTGTGCAGTCTCTAAAGAAATTATTTCTATTAGCCTTTTAAAGGAAGAGAGGTGGACAAAGTAGACAGCATGCTGATCAAATGGGCAACATTTGCTGCAAAGCTTTTTCTCTGAAGCAAATATTATCTCTTTATTATCATCTCTCAGCTCTGAAAAAAGAGTTCAACTTTCCCGATTGGACCTTGATTTGTAACTTCTCTTCTGGGTTCTCAACAATTTAGATGAAAATTCTAGTGACACACCAAGAATGGGATAGAGACTTTGGCTTTCTAAACGTGCAGTATTTAACTGTTTTCATAAGAGTTATTTACTACCTTAGGGAAAAACGTTTTCTTTTAAATCGGGGTTATTCTGAGTCTCTTAGATAAATATGGTCCAAAATGAAGTTGTCTTTTAACTCCAATTGATTTGTCCTCACATAACCTGGAATCAGTTTGTTTAAATAGATTAGAAGAAGCTAGCACAAATGTGGAGGTTGTCATACCCCTTTAAAGGTTTTCTTTTGGAAGCTGATGAAACCAAATGAAGAGAAGGGGGTCACTTGCTCAAGAGAGGACAAAGAAAGAGTTATAAGTAAAGCAAACTTCTAAATAGCTGCTAAACAATTACTGTAAAAAAGGAAAAGCTCATCCTTTGCAGAGTAGGGTACTCATGTTTAGAATGTGGGCAAGGGGTTGCAAAGAACCTGCTGCTTCTGTACCTTTTTCTCTCTACAGATGACAGATGAGAGAGGCACAGAGGCACTGGGTCATGTCAAACGAAGTGCTGTCTTTCCCTGAGTATCTGTTTCATAGGCAGAGCTTGCATTCTGCATCTTTGCAGTGACTTGGTGCTTCTGAATTGTAGCTGACAGTGAGCACCACGAGAGGGCTTGTGAACAATCTCAAGCCATGGCTTAATGTGAAGTTTCTTTTCTGTTTCAGTTGTAACTTCCACAGGACAAAGAACAGTTTAGTTTAAGCAAGTGAAAATGCAGGCCCCAAAACACAACCCCTTTGTGTTTGATGGTACAAAGGGAACAAAATTAATCTTGAAGCAGTTCTTACTCAAGGACATCGAACCTTCAGCACTTTTGACTGATAAGCCTGAAGAGAATTAGATGAACAGATAATAAGGCTACAGTTTAACAGGCAGTGTGCCTCTGTACAACCATGAAGGCAGCTATAGAAAAAAACTCTGTGGAAAACCATGACCATTCTAATTCCCTTAGCTCTTGAACAGTTCCAGGGAACCATATTCCCCTGCCCTCTGAACACACTCAGATACTACTGGAGAGTGTGTTTCTGTCTCCAGGACCAGGCCTCTTTCACCCTTCACACCTCCCTTTGTTCCTAGTCCAGACTTGTAATGTTGATCCTCAGACGTGTGGTCTTCCTTTGCCCGTGTTCCTCTTTACAGCCACGTATGGTCAGTGACTGCTTAGCCCAGAAACTGCTGGCTTTTTTACTTATGCAGCACAGTAGAGGGGAGAGGGGGGAAAAACAAAACAAACCCCACAACACTAGCTTTAATTCCAAATACATAGTGTTCTGATACCTGTGAACAGATAGGGGCTGAAAGGCAGGCGGAAGTGCTGGCATTCAAGACTTTCTTTAATTCACGTGTTTCTGAGATGGATGTAAGTCAGCACCTTATCACTTACTATTATCACTGATGCCTGCCAAGGGCAAAAAGCTTGCTTACTTCTTGCTGCCCTCCTGGGAACAATTTTGAATTTAATTTTGCTGGTGCCCATGATGCTGCTGGGTAACTGAAGGACAAGGCTGAGCAGTAGTAGGATTTATTAATGGACAATTACTAGGATGTAAAAAGTAGGGCAATCTGTTCTGATTTAATAAAATGAAGTGTTAGGCTTAGGAATTGCAGGTGTTGAAGAGAATTTTATTTTTTTTTTTATGCAGTTGGGAAGCGGTGGTGTAAGCAAAGCTCACACTGAGCTCACTAGGGAAGGCAGGAGCTACCTGTGCTCCTGAGTTCCAGCTTCCAAGTTTGTTTCTCTGGGAAGAGAAGAATGAGACTGGAAGAGGAATATGGACAAAGTATGAAAGGGTTAGCCCAGACTGAGACATGTTGTAAATAGGAGAAGATGTCTCAAGGCTCTATGCAATATAATATTTGAGGAAAGCTTATTAAACTTGCCTGATAGGTCAGTGACAAGGCACACTGGGGGCTCATTTCGTTGTCTTTAATAAAGTGCTTGAGAGGAGAGAATAAAATCTTCACTGGCAAAGTATCCTAAACCACTTCAGTCATACTGGGTAAACTTAATCTCTGACCTGTGAAACACTTGCAGCCCTTCATGCTTCCCACAAATCCCAGAACTTGCCCATAAAGAAACACTATGTATTCAAATAGAGTCCAAAAGTGGGGGTTTTTTTTAAGCAACAAAGAACCAATAGGCTTTTTCTTTTTTAACCTAGTAAGACGTTAAACTTAAGGTACTCAGGAGACCAAATTACAGAATGGAAGCAATATGCATTCAGAAGTTTATTAAAAAAAATAATCATTAAACAGAACTTAGATATTTTTTGTGTAACTGGCTGGAGTTCTTATGTGCAGATGTAGATACTGTAGTATTAGGAAAACAACACCTTACAACCACATTGAGGATTTGTACTGCACCTATTCATGCCGCTGCCTTGTTCCACAGGGTTGCTTTTCATTTCTCAGAGAAAAAAATGTTAGTTTTCTGCTTGTCAGGACCAGAGAAAGTGTGATGAAAATGAGACAGTGGAGTGCCTAGCCTACCAGCACTAGCCAAGAGAAATGTGTACCCAATTACTTATCTTTAAATGTCACTGCCTTTTTGGTGCGGACCACATGGCTGATTGACATGAGGACATATCCCACTGTGCATGAGCAAGTGTTTTCTTAGCTAAACTTTGCTCAATTTTTTTTTTTTTTACTGGAAGAGTTTTTCTTGTTTCAGCAAAACATGAAAATACGTAGTTTTTATTGTAATCTACTGTTGTTGATGCTAAGGGATCTGTTAAAAGATTCCACAGTGTTCCCTGCTGTTTGCAGTGAGTGTACAAACAAAGAAATTAATCTCTCTTAGAAGATACTTGTAAAGTTACTGGCTTGACAGAGTTCACATGGCAAAGAAGCCAGAGGCATCTGCTTGCAGATGTTATAAATAATATAAACATTTTATGTATGCAAGTATGGCTTCATCTGTGGACCTCAGGGAAGAAAAACATGCGCAGTGGTCTTCTGGATGAGTCTATTCTTACACTGAGAATGGTGTGAACTGGATTAGCTATCAATGTAATCCACTGCAGAGCCTGGAGAGATGCAACCTGTGCAAATGCACAAGCCTTTTATCTATGGCATTGATCACACAACTTGTCTTCTGGTTTCACTGTCATTTAAATGCCAAATCCTTCTTCAGTTACATAAAAATCTGATTTGGTACAATACAGATTATGAGGCTCCTGGGCAAAAAAATGAAGCATTAGTTGTGTTGGAAAATACCTCTGTCTACGCTAGACTATTGTACAATAGTCTATTGAGGAGTTTCTCTGGCTTTCTTTGAAGCATTTGTTTGTGGTTGTTGATTGAGACCCCATACAGGGTTAGCTTGAATGTTTGCGTAATAAGATATGGTAATTGCTTATTTTCTTTTCCCCAGCCCAGAACAGTGGTTGCCTTTGTGATTAAATGGTTTATGCACTTTAGCGGTACATAATACAGTCCAAAATTCAGGCTGCTTTGCAAAGCCTCAGATCTTCATTCTGCTTTATAGGTGTTACCACAAGAACTTTGATAGCATAAATGCCATAAAAGTGAGTTCAGACCCAATATTAAATTTTTTTTCTATTTGCTCCTACCTCTGCCCACGTATTTATTTTTTTTTTAATACTTTGGCCACCTTCTTGTCTGATATGAACAAGATCTGTGTCTGTTTCTGTGCAATGCCAGGTGTGTTTGCTTTCGTTGCTTTGTGTCCTTTCATCGTTACAGAAATGTGTAGTGTCAGGTACAACACATCACAAAAAGTACAATTATGTGCTGGACTTTCCTGCCCTTCCTTTCTTGCCCCAGGACTATTATTTTACCTGATTCTTTCTGTTCTTAAACATTTGGCTTCACAAATCATCACAGCCAATGACCACAAAGGAACAGAAGTCTTACTGCTTTATCCTCTGTGTTGTAAATAACTATGACACCAGTGGATGAAGAATGCTGCAAAATTTTAACTTAGTGGTTATACAAAGTATGCATGAGTGTAGCAAATGCAGGCAGGTCAGGACATCAAAGAACCTAGAGAATATAGGCCTGGATCTTCAAAGATACCTATCTAGGAACTGAACTCCTATCAGAGTGTGCAACTTCATCACTGTTTTTAAGGTTTCTTGAGAGAGGAACTTCTCTTGTTTAATGTGGGAGGTGATTCACATTCAGAAATAAACCATGTCATGTAAAGATGTGTATTGCTCACATTTTGTGACACTATAAACTGATTTAACAAAAAATTGTTAAATGGATTTTCCAGGTCAAACATTACTTTTTGCATCTGAACCAGTTGAAAATCAATCACTCTAGCTGCCAGGGAAGATGTGATTTACAAATGTAGACTGCAGAGTGAGAGTGAAAGAAAACGTGGCTTTAAACTATGCAAAGACCCATTTTGCTAGTGCAGCCTGCTTCGTCATGGGAGACATATCCAAAAATCACAACTCAAGCCAAAACTCCATGTGGGAGGGTAAAGCTGTTAAGAGAAAAGCTATGGAAATAGACCTCGGTATGGGAGGTCAGAACCAACCCACCTTCCAAAGTGCTTTGCTTCTGGGGTTATCTCTTGGGCTGAAATCATGCAGACAGATGCTTTTAAATGTGCTGAATTATCTGTTATGAGTAACTAGATCTGGTGACTTCCTTGACCTCTGATAGGACAGCACATGTTTGGGTTAGGTAAGGATCAGGCTCTTACCAAGGTAATCCTTCCTTCCTAACACTGCTGTCTCCAAACCATTTTTACAGTTCTGAAATTGTTTCAATTACCAGCTTCTGTCAGGCTTGTTGCCTCATTGGGCTTCACGACCCGTTGCCTGGGAGCGGTGCCCTGGATTGCATCCCTCGGAAGGTGAAATGTTCCCCAAATTCTATGCGTTCTTCTACAGAGTTCTCTTTTAAAATACCACTGCTGTTTCATTTTCTAAATCAAAGCAGAAACTGCAGATACTTTTCCAAGTTATGGAGTCAAGCATGTCAGAAAACTCCTTGTTTTGCAGGAGATAACCAGTAATCAACTCACTGTACAAAGTATACAGCAAACAGAACTAGCAGGTAAGTAGCAGGTCAAACTTCAAGCTCCATCTGTTATGTTTTACTGTACACAATTGCAATCATTGGAGTTAATTGAAATTAAGAGCTCCTTTGAATGCAGCATGCTGTGTGCTTTCCCCTGTTCTTTGATATCGAACTGAAATTTTACAAATCGTTAGTCCCTAGAGATCTTTTATTATCTTGAAAGGAAAAATCAACTTTATGTGTTGTATCTCAGAAAATAGTGGATATTTATGTACGGTAAGTTCGTACGTGCATTATAAATATTTTATAACATTGAACTGCTTCAACCTGATAGACTGAAAAGTTTCTTAAAGATAAATAACCCATGCACTAAATAGTTTTTATCTACTGATGAACACAGTGCACACTAAGACTTTCTGCAGTAGCTTATTTGCAACAGGAAAACTTCATGACATGAGTTTCTCCTGAGGGAAATAAGGGGACCTTTCAGACTTATGGGATGTTGTTGTTGTTGTTGTTGTTCTAGAACTATATAAGGAGAAGAACCTACCCACCAAAGTAGTAATAGACGAACACTTGCAGGCTCACTGACAGTAAGTGCATAAAAAGCCAATGTTAAAGGACAGACCTAATTTAAAGCAATCAGTATTAAGTGTTCTTTGGTAAAGGGCCAGATTTTCTAGCCCACTGCGTTCACTTATGTCATTCAGAACTTAAATTGTCCATAAATGGTAGCACTAGAACTGGCTCTTAAACTAGGTGCTCGCTGCACATTTCACAATTACCTACTTTCTCTCTTGTACCAGGGCCAGGATTGTGTGGAGCATGACTCCAGATCTTCATTACCTTCCATTTTCTTGCCGCATACAGGTGGCAATTAACCTTGTGCCAAGTTCAAGAGGCAGTGGTCTGTTGAAGAGCACCACCTCTCTTCTGTGCCCAATCAAAATATGAAATGAAGCAGCTAATCTTGTCCTGCTCTGTTTGGCAATTGGCTAGAGGTGCACGACCTCATGTCTCTTGATGCCTCTTTGCAGCAAAGGATGGGAACAGGGTAGGAATTGTAATCAGGTTTTTGGTTTTGTTTGGGGTTTTTTGTTTTGTTTAGTTGTTTGGGTTTTTTTTTAAGGTCATAGTCATTATATGCTTCATGTATTTTGATGTCTGGCTGCTGTTTTGATGTCTAACATTTTATTGTGAATGATTTGAATACTCCATCTTCTCACAACTGGAAAATATCACCGTGTAGTACATCAGAAGCAAGAAACCATTACACTAGTCATTACCTGGATGTAATGTAAGGCTGCTTGAATATTACCTTTCTGCTGTTCTCTGACTAAGTAGATGCCTTTTTAACCAGACTCGTGTGCACAATCAAAATGTTCTTGACACACTCCGTTGCTGTTTTATGGATGTGATAGCTGGGACTTTGCAAAGTCTCCGAACACATGGAGGGATTTGAGCTGTATGGTATATCATCTTCTCCTTCCACCTGTTCATGCAACTGCATTCCATTTTATTTTAATTAAAACCTAGCAGGTGTTTCATTAGGTTTGATCCAAACAACAAGAATGCCAGTTTCTCAGCAAAACAAAAATGAAGTAAACCGCAACATCTTGTGCTCCTGTCACCTGGTCCAGAAGGTAGTGTTTTTGTCCATAGCACAGACTACTTTTCTACATGTCTAGAAGTTGGTAGATTGCAGAGATTTTATTCATGACAGCTGGTTAATGCTTGATGACTAACTACCCACAACCACTAACAGAGCAGCAGAATGTTCACCTCTCTGCTGAATAGCCCCAGCAAAGCTTGTAGGCATACTGTTAGCTCTGTTAAATCACTGTTCATCACAAAACCAAATTCTTCCCCGCATCATTATTAAGCCTGATCTGAGAAATAAATAATTTAGGAGACACTGGGCTTGTGAGGTCTGAGGTTGGAACTGCAGACATTGTGCCGATGCACAGTATTGCATGTGACGTGAGTGTATTGAAGCATGTTGGGCCATCTGCTATACATGGCTGCCTTTTCTTTTCAACCAGCAACACTTGAGACAGAAGAGCCAAATAAAGATGGTGCTATCAGACAGGATCCTGAGATGCTCTGATACCTGCCTGGCTCTTAAGTAAAAGGGCTCAATGCCGATGTGTTGACCAAAAAGCGAACAGTCACTATCAGTTAGCCAGACAAGAAGAAAGATGAATAAGCTAAGAACTTTGCATTTTCTTTCCACATGCACGTGGACTCTCTCATTTTAGGGAAGCAAAATTACGTAGCACAAGTTTTACAGACAGAAAAATTGTTTTCCACTTGCTGTAGTCACTAACAGCTGCTAAAGTGTAATGGAGGTGGGATGTTTTTTAAAATCTTCCACCAAATGCATGATTTCAGAGACAGACTGGTTTTCAAGTGTCCTTTACATTTTTTTAATCGTGTATACACTAGTGAAACGTGGTACCTAGCCATAATAAAGATACTTGCATATGAGACTACCCACCAGGATAGAAAAGAAGAATCAGACCTAGAGATTTCTTACCTGAGATGTGAAGCAAATGAGTGAATAATTTGATATTCATATGTAACAAAAAGAGCTCACAAAAGTTGTTCAGACTCCCACTGGATCTCTGTATCCTGGATCAGGACTCTGAAACATCAACTGAAATTGAATTATAAGTTTGATACCACCTCTGCTGCTATAATTCATGAACTCATGAAAATTCAGGTCAGATAGAGCATCTGGTTCTCATTAAAGTTCTTCTATTAATCTGTTTTTCTAGTATGGCTGCTCAAAAGCTCAAATGACTTCTTCAAGGTCAAGTAGAAAGCAAATCCTTTGCTCTGGCTTCTGTCCCAGAAGACAGAGTTTGACATAGCAGGTATGTCAAGGGTATTTCCCAGATCTGCTGGTTTTTGCTTGTTTGTTTGTTTTTCCAAAATAGGCAATAGCAAAGCCTAGAGCACCATATAAGTACCTCTCTGGACAGACTCACTGCTACTCTTAATGACCCCACATTAGAGTTAGTTATCTAATAAAGAATTCTACAGTTTTGTCTTTTGTTGCATTTGCCACATTTTTAAAGCCTCTATATAAATTGTTTCAGAAAGAGACATGGATTTAAAAAAATGGCCTCAAATTTTCTTTGGTGTCTGATGCACAATAAAAGGCTTCTATCTGTACTCATCAGTAACTACAGAAGTCAAACTGATAGCCACACACAGCTGGAGGAGACTATTAATTGGGTCTTTGGAGCCAGACACTGCTAGCTAGTTGTTGTTCATCAGACATGGTCCTAGAGTGGGACTCAAGCATCTGGGTATTTTTAATTTTGAGCAAGTTTGGTTTCAAACCTGATTTTGGTTTTTTGGGGCTTCATTAATCTATTTTCTCTGTCATGATAGGATACACTTTCAGAGATTTCTCCATTCCTAACTCTGCCTTCATTCGACCAGTTCACTTCCTCCTCTTAATTCTGAGTAAGTGCAAGTAAGTTCTGGATGTATAACACATTTGCAGTTAGGAAAAAATACATATCTTCCAGAAACCTGATCCCCTCCTCATTTTCGTATTTTACAGCTGGTTAAATCTTTCTTTTCAGTCAACTGAATTTTGCAAACTAGAGTCTTAGATCTAAAGCCACTTGATAGAGTGGAAACTCAGGTTTATCAGACCCAAAGAGCGCTTTTTACTGGTTTTCTGACAGCATTTGGAAGCAGTGAACAAACATAATTGAGACGGTGGTGACAATCTGACATTTTCATCAACTTTGGAGAATTGTTTTGACACCAAGGTTACTTTTCCCTCTTATAAAATTCACCACATAAAGGACAAGTCCTAATACTTCATTACAAATCTGAAATTTTTGGTTTATTTCCATGAAGACCAAGTAGACCAAAAATCAACAGATGCCAATGAGGAATATCATCAGTTTACCATGCATGAAATAACATGTTCTCCATTTGCAAAGGATGGATGGTGCTTTTTGCCAAGGTTTGATGTTGCTCTCACTATTCCATTCAATGCCTAATCATCAGCTTCTGGGTTTCTGTCAGTGCAACTTCTCTTTGGCTGCCAATTGGAATGATTCCCACCTAGGTGAAGTTGATATCTACCTAATTTGACAAGAAAGAAACATTAGAAAATTTCAGAATGAGAGAAGTGCACTGTTTCTAGAGGCTTAGAATGAGGCAATACTAACAAACTGTAATTTTTCCACACAGTATTAAAGAATGATGAAATAAGGTTGCGAGTTGGACATTAAAATATTGGCCTGTAGGTACTAGAAATGTTATATGCTGGTTAACAGTTTCAGCTGAAAGAGTTTATATGCTTGTGTGGTCTCTTCAATTACAAAGAATAGAATGAAGAATTTCAGACAGATAGTCCTGTGTTGAACACAATATCTTGGTCTTGGCTATAGCATGTGTTATAGAAGGATGAGCAGGTTTGATTTGAAGGCAATGAGACAGAGAATCAGCCACTTTTCTCCATAGTATGTTTCAAAGGTTAATCACCAATTCATAGTTGAACATTCTGAAAAATGACTGCATGTTGATTCATCTATTTCTGTCTGTACCAAATCATCTGCTATTCCAAGGTTTAGGTGACCTTGCAAAATATCTAAAATACAATCTTTATTTAATAATTGCATCAGTTTCACCTTTGCCATCTCCACAAACAGTAACAGACACAAAAAAAACCCCAAAAACCAACAAAAAAACAAAACAAACAAACAAAAACACAAAAAAATAACAAAACAAAACACCACCACACACCACCCACATTATTACAATATATATTGTGGCTATGTAAGGAAGGGACAAAAATTCTGTATTCAAGTTAGGGGTTTTTTTTCTACAGTGTATTTTGACACTGACATTCTGATGTACTAAGACTGAACTTTGAATCACTTTTTTTGTACGCATAAGTGTATCCAGGGAACTGGAGTCTAAGAGTGCCATTGTGATCTCCCACCTTTCCAAGGAAAATAAATCAGAAGGGATGGAAAGGAAAGAAGTTGTATCACACTGAAATAAATGCTCTTCTTTCCCTGGCAAAGAAAGAATTTAATCCAAAGTGAGATGATTTTACTTGGGTGAGGGTTCTTGCTGCTTTCTCGTATGGGTAATCCACGGTGGGATATAGGAGAGATTTATACCCTGAAGACACAAGTTCAATTTACTTTCAGGGATGGTCTCTCTTAGTCTGTGCCTGCTCAGTGCTAAATGCAAAGGAACCTGTTAGAAATGTCAAAGTGATAAAAAAAGAATATTTGTACTACTTAAAGCATTATTCTGGTGGTAAGGGCTGAATTAAAGGGACAGGGTCTGAGACATAGTATTTCTAGTGTTTAGGGTTGTTTTGGTCTTGTAAAAGATGTCTTTTCTTTTGTCTTCTTGGCTTTATTTATCCTGGTTTTGGAAACCTTTGGTCATTTTAAAATGTCTTTCTCCTAAAGTTGGTTATATACCTGTGTGATGAAGTGATGCTATGCAATGAAGAAAATGAAAATATGGCTTCATTTAATTTTAGACTGAGGACTTTAGCTTCAGCTTCTTTAACTGAAGACTGACTTGAGCAAGATGTCGTATACTGTAAAATAACATTCTACGTGTAAGACCAGTAATTATAATACCTGGAAGCCAATATGAAACATGAGGTAGGGGTTTTAACAGCCGAGAAGTAAAAAGCCCCCATGTTTACATGACTAGATGACAGCAGATTGAAATTCTGCTCATTAGTGACTGCAGTACTTCTTAAAATGCTCAGCATATGCCTAACAAAACAACATACATACTGGAAAGTGGTGAGCTGCAGTTAGTGGGATTCAGAGCAAGGTTATCAGAGCATAGAGGCTGAGCCAAGACAGCCCTACTGAGAGAAGAACAAGGATTAGATTTTTGTCAAAGTAAACACAGAGATAGCTAAGCTGTAATTCTGCAATAGAGCTGTTCTTGGCTGATCATGTGTATGCACCCTTTTATGAGTGTTCTAGATGATTTCTCACAAGCTGAAATATAGCTTTTGGGAAGATAGGGAGGGGGTTGTCCTAATGGTAATATTCAAGTGGAAAGAGAAGCACCATGCTATGGCTGGATGTTCCCACAATTCAGACCTTGCAGTCAAGGTGCAACCAAATGGTTGAAATGAAGACTTCCAGACATATCCTTGGGACTTTTTTGCTGTGTGTTCCAGTCTTCAAGCTTTGTCTCAGTTTTGCCTTTGACCTGGTTGGGTGATTCCTCTTCTTTATTCTTAGGTTATATTTGAGGTATGTGCAGCTTAACTGAAAGGTGTGGAGTACTCAATAAGAAGTAAGGGGAACTGGAGTAAACTGATATTTCTTGAGATCCTCTAACACAGAAAAGAACTTGAATGTGTTCTGTAAAGCTACTTTATCATTTGAGGCTGGTGTCCTATGTCAGTGAGTAGGATGTGTGACCTTCATAAAGTCACAACTGGTCATATAATCTCCTCTTGCTCCTGAGTTCCTCAGGTTTTACATCATCTGTTACAAACCTTTTCCAGTCATTCTTGCTCAGTGCAACAGAGGTTCTCCCATAGTGTGTGTACATGGCACCTGGGCCCATGCTGCCCTTGAACATTGAAACAGCAATAACAGAGTGAGTGCAAACCCTGCTTCCTGACACCAGAGAGAATTCGTCTCTCTTGCAGGTACTCTCTTTTATTTTCCTTCAGATTGTGCTGGGGGATAAAAATGCCTGAGCAGAGTTTATGGATGTTTGGAATGCAGATGTTAATCGGATTACTTGATGCTGTAGTAAAAGCCAGTTGTCTGGGGTGAGGTTGCTCTGCTGTGCGCTCTACCAACTGGGATCAGATGTGGTCAGTGCTGTGACACTTCCCTGTTGACTGCTGAAGAAAAACCGCTTTAGCCCCACTGCATTTGGAGGCACAACGGGATGTGGATTACGAAGTAGAATTAGTGTGCAGGATAGGAATCAAATTCAGGACTGAATTATTCCCTTTTCTGCTCATTACCTCTCCTTCACTAACAAGCAGGAAAATGCATGCAAACCATTTCCATGACTAAGCCTGCGGGCAAGAGCTACGTCATATGCTGAAGCCAGTAGTAAGCTTCTGCAAGTCTTTTGAGACCAGATGGTGGAATTTCTTCTGTCAAAGAAGCACAAAAGACTTCCATACTTTCAAGGAGAATGCATTTGGGACAGCTCAGTCTGCTGGGACCCGCAGAGCTGCATTGTACTGAACAAAATAATGTAAATATTCCTAGAGGCGGAAGCATTATGCCAAGGAGTCTTATGAAAGAATTGGGACTTTCACAGGCATAGTGGTACACTATTATGTAAATTACTACTTTGTTTGACAACTGAATGGTATTAAAACTGTCTGAAAGTTTATTGCTTGGAGCAGAGAGATCCTAAGAGCTACGTTTGACATCATTTAAATTACAATGATGCTGTGTGGTATGTAAAATAACTGTCTTTGTTCAGAAAGGTGTGTGCTCCTCTGGTTGCCTCCTCTCTCCCAGCAATTATTTAAAACCCAGGCAAGATCTTTTCCCATAAAATTCAGTGTTGAGCAGACAGGGGAGTGTTACAGAATTTTCAAAGGAACTTGATAACAACACAAACGGTCTCTGTGAAGAGCTACACGGCAGCCGGCTTTACCTGCCTCGGGAGGAAACTTAAAGCTGTACTCCGTGAGAGGTATCATATGGAGGAAGCATGTTAATGAAGTCTATTAACTGAACCTCTGCAGGAGGACACCACTGCCAAAGCCAGGCAATATGGTACTGGGGTGCTGGCAGGCGCTGAGTCCCAGTCCCCATGTGCCTGCTGGGAGAAGACGAAGAGCTCCTGGGATTTCATCGCACTTGACTTTTCCTGCAGCAGGTCTCCGTGGTATAACTCTGGAACAGCAAGTGGAGGATCAGACCCGAGGTATCCCACTTGTCAGCTTCCTTCACGGGAGTTCAGACAACTTGTAGACAGCTCTGGTATTTTCCTATCCAACATCCTAGCATTAACAATTAGTCACTCAATTGTGGGACAGTACAGCCCCGACATGGGCAGCCTCATGCCAGCTCAGGAGTGTGCTTTTTCTTCCTAACTCATATTAAGGACATTTAGGGTTGAGAACCAGTCATGTCCTCACTTGGACCTTAGAAATCCTGCAGTTCATGGAGCTTCTAGAAACTGCCTGACTCTGCATTTTCCTCAGACCGCATTAATCTTTCTCTTACACAGAACTGATGAGAAATTGGTGCAATTGTCAGATCTGGGACCCTGGGGATGGCTTTCCAGGCTAGGTTGGGTCGTGCAGGCTAGTTGGTATGTGGATAGGAGGAGAACAGGGCCTATAGCTTAGCTTTTGCTGTTATGTTTCCACTGTGCAAGCTCTGTCCCTCTAAAAGACCTCAGAGTTGGACCTTGGGGTCTTCTCTTTCCCCAGGAAGATTTCAATCTCTGTTGGCACAGGGTTTGTGCCAGGCTACAGTTCCTGAGCTTTGCAGTGGGAGCGTTATATTTTGTTTTCAGAACACCAGTGCTGGTAGGTAATACATGGTTAAGGTTACTTCCAGCCTGGGGAGTCTGACAAAGGCAACGGTAGTGACAAATGAGTGACCTGGAAATGCTGCCCTTGATCATTCAATATGGAAATAAGAGCTCTGGCCTTGAGTACCAGAAACACGTTATCTCTGCACATACAGCGTGAAGATGATGAGAGAAGGTTTAGAAGGATGCTTGGGGTGCACACAGTAACTACTGAAGGAAAACATACATCAGATTCGTGATTCAACGTTAGTATACCTGCCCTGTGGAAAAGATGGGTGCATATCATAATCTTCAAAGGTACACACAAATGCAGCAAATGATTCAACATTAGTATACCTGCTCTGTGGAAAAGATGGGTGCATATCAAAATCTTCAAAGGTACACACAAATGCAGCAATTTCCTGGTTCTCTTAGTGGCTGCCCAGACTCTGCCATGCTCCATGTGTTAGCAAATAGGAGGTTCAAAGGCAGCATTAAAAACTCAGAGACAAAGAGTAAGATCCTGTCCTATTCCCACAGGTGCTTTTGCAGTCATTTTGTTGGCCCATAGCTTGCTTTTTCTCCTCTCTCTACAGCAAGAGCAGCAAAGACAGAATGTGTTGCATCTGTGAAGCCTGTGAAAGCCTCAAGTCTAGTGCATGAATAAGACGATGTGAGGAAGCTGGGTTTTCGCAGGAGTCCAGTTTCAGTGCTCCTGTGGGAAAAGCTGAGTTTAGGTTCTTGGTTACTTCCCACCTGAGAAGTTACGTGACTAGCAGGTTCAAAAGGGGAAACTTAGCAGCCATTTTCTTGGAAATAGCTTTATTTAAACCTCATATCTTTTGCAGAGTGCCCCAGAAGTATATAACTGTGCAACCAGGGACTGTATGAAATATTCAGCCTTTCCATTCTCCTGCAGTTTTTCCTGCTGGCTTGGCATATGGAAGCACTAGATATGCTTGCCAATAAAGAACTCCCCTGGAAGAAATCATTTATCAAGGGACAAAAATGTGATAAATGTTTTATAATCAAGGTCCCATAAGCAAAAGTGAGTGTGAGGCAGCTCTTATCCCTCTGAGTAGGAACTGGCTGGAAGTTTTAATAGTCACTTGGCAGTGGATTTCTCTGGGTTTTGACGTGAACAGACAACCTCTAGTAGGCTGATTTTTACGGACATTCATCTCTGCTGCAGCTGTTTCTGCTATAATTTATACAGCTGCTATTATTCATAAGCTGTCCTGTCCCCAGTACTTTTGATGTTAGAATCTTTTTGTTGTTGTATTCCAAATCAAAGGATCTATTTCTGCAAAGTATAGGTAATTAATGCAGTTTCACTTATCTGCATGCTGATGGTAAGGAGCCTCATCTAATTAAAAAACTGTTATCAAAAGTCTCTTCGCCCCACAGACAGCAGATAAAGTTGGTTTACCAGCTTCGTTTCTAAACTGAGGGCTAATGAATATAATTTTACTGATGAGGGATTTCTGTATGATTCCCCATGTGAATTGCATGTATTATCTAACAGAGGACTAGCTAAGCTTGCAGTGACAGTCAAGTCATTTTTCATACTGGGGCAAACCAGTATCTTTTAAATCAAATTGTTACTCTCTATTAATTACTGCAGCATATTTATCTGAGATATAATAACTGGAGTGACAGTGCTTATTAACAGCTAGGCACTTGTAAGTATGGTGGAAAGATCATGAATGAGGATTGTGAGGAACACTAATGAGAGACAGAGGGATATTCAGTTATGTGCAGCAAGGACTTTGAGCGTCTGGGTACTTGGCTGCTGAGACTGACATCTGGCAGCAGCTGTAGCACTGTGTCAGCTCACAACACATCTATAGAGGCCTCATGCCAGTGATATATCAAGGAGGCTACCACAGCACAGACTTTAAATTCGCCTTCTCATCCAAGGATGCTCAGGGCAGGACTGATGAAGACATTTTCCTACTTACAGAAAAGAAAAAGATTTAAGCAGACATGCAGCAGCCAATGGGGGTTGTATGTGCCAGTATGTGTGTAGGGTTGTGCTCGCATTCAGAGACAGGTTGCAGGGGAGAATGTGTTCCCTATGGAGATGCGGTAGACTTATGGCTCTGACCTTAGGAGAAGGATCAAGTGGCTTTTATGTAATGATAACCAGATGAAAACCTGACTTGGGACATGACATGAACAAAACCAGCAGACTCAATTTTTTCACTAGTAGAAACTTGAGGCTTGTAGAAAGATGTTTTCTTCTAAATACTCAGAAGAGCAGAACTTTCAGCCAGGCCTCCTAGCCTCACTGTTGTTCGAGGGAAGGCTTTCATTTTGGAAAAAGTGTTAAGTTTTGAGGTGAGGGGGAAATATCCATAGTGCTTCCCAATCTTACAGTACATCACAGTTTTCCCAGTACGTCATTATTCAAACAAAGATACACCTAAATCTAATCATTTAACCTGCCTACTCTACTTTCTAATCAGCAAATCAGCGTGGTTGTGAGCTCTTAATCTGCTCCTTATTTACTCATCCACAGAATGCCCACAGAAATTGTTACTGCTCTTGAAAAGTCAGGAAACTTGTCTGAACCACGGTTTATTCCCTTACTACAGCTGTTAAATATCTTGAATTAAGGAAGAAAACAATTATTCTATCTCTCAGCAGTTAAATGCTGCACTGCATGGCTATTCAGTCAGGTCATAGAGACCAGAATAAGTTTTCAAAAACCAGATGGTTACAAACCTCTGTAAAATCTGCATGTGTTCAAATGTCAAAGGCAGCCTCTTTTTGAAAAGTCAAGTTAATTAATACCTGTGATTTTGTAGGAAATTAAATGCAGGAAGCATTCCCTTATACTTTGCTCCTGACTGGATGGCTGGAACTACAGTAATTGCCTTGTATCAGGAATGTCATTTTTCATTTCTAGCAGGTCTTGTTTAACCAGACAAGTTCTTAAATTACTGTTCACTGTCTGCTCTGTAGTGAAGCAGACCTTTCAGCACAGTTTTTCATACGTGGAAGCACGAATTCAGAAGATGGCCAACATGTGCTATGCAAAGCTCTTGCAGGCTGTGTAGCTCCATCAAAGGTTTGTTGTCTAGTAATAGTGGGCTGCTCTTTGTCTTTCTGACTGATCCCAGTGGAAGGGAGAACATGAAAAACATCCCATTGTTTAATGGACTTCAGAGATGTTTGTGGTTCTGTTTTGACCCATTGCTTGGGTCATGGATAATTTTGTGATTGGTTAGAGGGGAGAAATCACTAATATTCATCTTATGCACTTGATTAAATCTCTAGCGGTTTGGGTTTAATCTTTTCGCAGAACCAGGATCATTCAGCTGTTACTGACTAATGAGGGATATTTTTCAGGGACTCACAACTATCAGGAAACAAATCCAGAGAGGCTGGGGAAAGAATACAACAGGCCCATTTCTAAGGCCAGGATAATTCCTTGGTCACAATGCAGTTGCTTTTTCCTGAAACTTCTATTTCAGCTGAACTCAGCACTAAGCAAACGTCCAGGTATACCCAGCTTTAGGCATATAGGATTTTCATGGGACTTTAAATGAGGTGTGGGCTGGTGTCCATGAAGAAAAATTATTTCTTCCCCTCTTTCCAATCTGAATAAATCCAGTGTATTTCCCTGTAAGTACATTTTATTAATTCTTCTTCCTTGATCCTTATGTCCTTTGTACCCTGTGAACAGCTTGTAGACCATGTATGTTTTTCTTCGCCATCGCTGATGTAAGCTCTGCTGTATAGTTCATACATTTAAAACTGCTTAATCTGTGCACAAAAAATGTCCCCTTACTCCCTGCATATGTTCCATGCAGGCAAGGTTGAGGTTTTTTATAATTATTGAAGTCTAATGTAATTATCACAAAAATTTAAAAATCTGCTAAAGCAGATGACTACTGTATGACAGATTTTCATCAAATATGCTTTATTCACTTACAGATGTTTAAAGGAATGATGTGCTAAGAGCACTGAACTGATTGAATCCAGTGCTAAGCCCTCTGACAACAATGTGAATGTATAATTCTTGTGGTGAGAGCTCAGCAGAAAAGTGTTCCCGTTAATATCTGGTCCCTGGCGTCAGTGGGGCTTAAGAAATAGGAAACTGGCATATTTATTCACCACTTAAATTTTTAAACAGCAAACATTTTTAAAGCACTTACTAAAATATTTAGGCCAGGAAAATAACAAGTAGATAATGGATGACAGGGAGAATAAATGCCTTGATTTATTGAAGAAAAAGGAATTTAAGAACTTGCTGTGAAGAACTTCCTAGTTAAACTGACTGGTGATAATTCTCTAATTGAATTGTTCATACTAGGTGATTGAATTTGAGAATCTTTAAAGGAGTTCCAGCCCAAGGTTGTAATCTGAGCCATCTAACCCTTGCAAATGTCATTCACTAGCAGAGATTAGTCTAGAAAGGTTTACAGAGCTGTCAGCAAGTTCACCCAAACTCAGCTTCTTGGCAAGAATGGATTAAGGAGAGACCTTAATGTGCTAATACAGCAACCTACCATCTCCTTCATTTTCTGCTGCGGGTGGGAGAGAAGTCAGGTTTCAGGTTTGTGAACTGTCAGACTCCAAGTTCTCAATCAAAAAGGAGTTCAGAACATATATTTCTGATTTAAACCTCTTCATTCACATTTTTTTTCTTCCCTCTCCTTTCCTTTTTTTTTTTTTTTTTGAAGAAGGAACCATCTGAAGGGCATCCTTACCCAGATAAGATAGGAAGGAAAAAGAGAACTTGCCAGATGTACAGGTCTTACAAACAGTCACTGTTTCTTGCCATTTATGGGCTGCATCATTTTAACAGCTGGATGTATGTTCCTTTATTTGCAGCTGGTCTCTTAAAGTGGCACTTGTTCAGTGACTTTTATGAACCTCAGGCTTTAGACTTCTGTGCATGTTTTGAACAAAAGGCAGTAGAAATTAATAAACTATGTTAGTCCTCCTCAGAAGTTTCCAAGCTTCCTAACTCTAAGTTTGTTTGCATTTCGGAGCAATAGCTCCAAGGTTTTGTTGGTGGAGGATGCTGCGGCTCTTCCAAAGGCAGTGTGAAAGGAGCAGGTTACACTGGTTTCCCTTCTGGTTTCTTATCCTATGTAGGCTCAACTGAGAGATACACCGGTGTTTTTCCTGCCAGTGGTAGAGTTACTAATGAAGTTTGCTCTCATTCCACCTTGCAACCTTATTGCTCCCTGTGTGGTAATTTATTGCATCTGTGGCGGGGACTGGAAACCAGAGAGACACAAATCTGAAACACTTTACAAACTTAACTTTCCTTTTATATTTCTCTTTGTATCTGGGACAAGCTAGCAGATGCTATCTTAAGATAAACAAGTGCATTGAATTCTCTTGGGAGGGAAAGGTGTGCCTATTTGTCAGGAACCCCAAGGAGCAGTTGGCTGGCAGACTCTAAGCAACACTGAAACAGTTCGATTTAGCCTACTCTTTACTGTTTAGCATCACATTGCAGCTGATGAGAAGGAGTTTTTAGTGAATTTGGGAATAATCCAACAAAATTCAGGTTTGTTCGTTATGCTGCAATGTCAAGCTGTGCTTGGAGTAGGTCATAAGGCAAGTTAATGATACTCTGGGATCCAATCACAGAGCTAGCTCAGATGAACCGTGGAGGAACTAGAAGACGATGGAAATTTTACTTCAATGATTTGGAAATAATTACGCAGATGACTTGATATTTTTGTGACAGAAACCATAACATCATAGGCTTGTATGAGCATTCATGTAAAGGTGAGGGGACTTTTTGCTTCATGACCTTCCTTAGTCATGCATGTTTGGGATGAGAGGATAAATCAGATATAACATGATGTTTCTTAGGCTGTGAGCCAGCAGTTTTGTTTCTGGTTGGCAGATCATAGTACTATGCGTTCACTTTAGGTGCTTAGAAAAATCTCACTATCAGAGTTCTGAACAGTCTTCTTTTGCAATGAGACCCAGAAGTCGCTGTGTTCGTTGCCAAGTTCTCCATAAGAAATGTCTGCAGTAAACAAGCAAACGGAAGAGCTCACAAAGCAAGAGCATAACACCTGAAGTTTAGTACTTCTTGGCTGTCGATCCTGAGTATCACTGGTTCATCTTTTCAAGTGCATGACTGCACTAACCTTGCTGTGTCAGGAAACTCTGTGTCCAATCCTGTAATGCATAAAGATATCCTGGCAAGAGAAAGGCAATAGAGTTTCTTTGCTGAACTCCAAGTGCAGCCTGTCATTATTTATTAAAGAGCAAGTAGCTGAAAATTCAACCATTCTTGACACTTCAACCTCTCCTAGTCTTATTTGTGCATGTGGTAAAGAGTCATTTGCCGAGAAACACATCACCAGTCACTTCTGAGGGAGCTGAAATAATACCATCTTTCTTGTTTAGGAAGGGCATCTCTGTTTATTCTTGTTTAAAAGGTGAGACAGTGTGGTCAATTCCCATAATGCTTGTGGGTCTCATTTCAGCATGCCTGAAAAGGGAGAGTCCCAGCAGAAATCTTGGGAGCATGCTGTAATTAATTGAAGCAAGCAGATGGCTCCAACTTCTTGCACCTTAGCGATGTGACAGCATCTCATGGAGGAGCTGTGACAGCATAGGACGCTTGTAGGAGAGAGGGTAGGATGAAAGCTCTCAGTGTGCATCTGCAACAGGCTCAAGCGGTGTCTTTATGCAGGCAAATGTTATCTCGCCACTCATTGAATTATCCAAGGCCATTCGAGACAGATAAGGGATAGCTGTAAAGGAAGGAGAAAGAGGTGAACCAAGATTTACATTTACACTCAAAGTGTAGTATAAGATGCAAAGTTTGAATGTCAAGCCATTTAACTGGTCTTAATTGGCTCTGTGGGTGGTTGCTCTTATTTTGAAAGTGCAACGACTTTTCTGAATAAACCTTTCTTCTTGGATTAAGCAAATTCAATTAAAAATTTGAAAATGTTGTTAAAGGATGAGCACAATCACATATGGCATCAGTGTCCAAAGTAACTTCTCGCATAAATATGACCTTACAAGAGTAAACAAGCAGTTTCGTTTCTCTTGTGTTTCACATAGTCTAATTTGGTATATGCATTCCTGATGTTAGAAGTCAAATCCTTGTCAAAAGTGAGCTTACGTAGGAAGTGCTTCTCATTCTCTGAGAATTTGCTAGATCTTAAAATTGTCATGAAAAAATAAAAATTTTCTAAATTTTTCAAACAAACAAAATTAAGAGGGTAAGAAAGAGGAAGTTCAGGTCAACCAAAACATTTCTGTTTTCTGTCTCTTGGTATAAATTTAGTTCTTATTAACAGAAGTAATTTAGACTTACATTTTAAATATAAAACCAGAAGATTTTTCACAACTTTGAACTAGTAAAATAGCAATACCAGGCCCTTCCTTGTTACAAATTTAATCTCTAAACAGTTATTTGTTTAATAAAATTACTCCAGAAATTTGCCAGTAAATTCCACTCTCATGCCTGAAGTGAACTACATGCAGCAGAGATTTGCTAAGCAGGTGTCTATGCCTTAGGTTGATCATCTGAACCCCCCAGCTTCCTTACTATGATATATTAATACTTACTTGTGAAATACTGTGTGATTCCCTTTATGAAACACTTTCACAAGCATTAAGCCTTAGTCTCCTTTGAGACTAGAATGAGGCTAGAAATGACACCAAAATCCCTAGGTGAAGTGCCTCTTCAAATAGCATCCTGCCTGAAGTGAATATTTAAAATACTGCACACGAAAAAACCCTGTTGGAAAATACAAAATTTTACTTTTAAGCTACATGGTTTAATCAGTGGAAGTACAACATCAATTGGTGCCTGATCTGAAGGGTGTGTTTGGTATTTGTCAGGGCTAGCACTGTGTTTTTGAGCATAGAAATTCAAGAGTGTCTTTTCTTTCGGAGACTCCTTAAGGATACATGAAGTGTGGCAGATGGAGAAACTTGCTGAATCTTGGATAAATTACTGAGACGTTGCAGAGTGGCTGTAAATATTGTAGGACCTCATGACAGCCACTGGAGATGAAAAAAGACATCTACACAGAAGGGGGTGCAAAGTGTTTGTAAGCCTCCAACTTTTAAGGAATGAATATTTATCTGCCTACAGTTTTTGGTCCTTAGACCACAGTCCTCTAAGGAGAGTCACGGTGAAATAGGTCTACCCACACCACATCAGTGTCTAGAGAAGAACCCTACAGTGTTTCATTGTGTACAACACTATTTGCTGGTGGTGCAGACTCATCCAAGCCATCTCTCAGGTGTCACAAGTAGCATTCCGTAAGTATTTGCCTCTGAGGGAAAATCAGACTCTGTCCTGACTTTTATAACTGCAGGTGACAGGGCTGGTTCAGTTTTGCCTTTAGTTATGTTCTCTGTTCCTTTCTTTTGTTTGAATATATCGAATTTGTGACATAAGTATAGTGCCAGTTTCTCACTAGTATTCTGAATCCACAATTAGGACAGACTTTTTTTTTTTTAAGATCTCTATGCACTGCAGCCATCAGAGTTTTATTTAAATCCTTGTATCTTATTTAACCTCATGAGTTAAAAAGATTTCATTCACTATCTCTTAAGTATTAATTATCTTACTATTCTATTATTATCTTTATATACTCTAGAGCTTGACATGCCAGGTTTTTTGGTGCAGTTTCTGGTTGTGAGGACAAGTTGTCATATGTAAAGACTCTGCAGAGCAGCTCCTTATTCTGGATGGTTTTGTACAGCTTTCACTCAGGCAAACTCCCAGAGGTGCCAGGATCAGGCCTCCTGTTCTGAGGATGCTGATAATTCCAGCTGAAGTCTTCCAACAAAACTACTTCTGAGTTCAGTATAAGCACAACTGATGCAGTCAAAAACAGTTCCCTGCTAGTGCTAAATTAATACTCATCTCTTTTCTTCTGACTCCAAAGAGATGGCTGGGTGAACCTTATATGTCCCTTGGTGCAAATATTTTCCAACTTTTTCTCCTACATATTTTCTATTTTTGTACATGCGTACACTTTTTGAGGAAAAACTTGCTTATGTGCCAAAAAATTCTATTGCTGCTTTTTCTTTATTGCATGGTTTCTCCATTTAAATTGCCTCACAGCAGTTCCTTCTCATTCACGTGTGTTTATCAGTTTTTAACAATTTCCAATTACCGTATTCATTTCTAAAATTTGCAGAAGTAATGTTGCTGATAGAAGCGTTATGCTTACTGCATTGCTTCTAGTCTACCTGAAAAAACAGTGAAAATAAGTGTGCTATTTACAAAGATGTATCACTTTGGGTCAACAGTGATCCAAAGCAAATTGTTACACACTGACATCTTTGTGATTTGAAGGAATCTAAACTAGTTCTCACTTTGTAGCCTGCAACCTAAAGATCTTTCCTGGGAAGGGTTAGTATCAAATACCGGAAGGGGCATGGTCTTAATTCTCAGTAGGTTCTTAGCATCTCATCCACATTCTGTGCACACAGTTATAAAACATAGTATCTCAAGCCCTAAGAAATTATCTGAAATTGTGGAAAACTTGACTTGCATATACTTTTCCTCTCAAACTCTCCTTTAATTTTAAAAAGGTCAAACTAGTTGGAACAATAATTAGCAGAACAAACACTACTGTCCTCAGAGGAGACCTTGTCTGCCAGACTACTGACTCAAGAGAATGGTTACAGCTGAGTTACAGCCCAGACCTCCTTCCTGCTCTGGAAAACAGAGCTGACTTAGACTAGAAAATGCTGACAGACCCTGAACTTTGTATCTGTGCAGGTAGGTGTCATGCTATAATAAAGCACACCTCAGTCAAGCACATAAACCAGGATTTCATTCAGAATCCGGTGCTTAATTCTGCATCTTCAATCTTCCTTCTCTATATTAATCACACCCAAAATACATACTGTTTGCATCTGTTAAAACTCCAGAGCCTGTTTGACAACTGAATGCAGCTGAAAGCTCTTAATTCTTGATTTGTATTTTGTTTTTTGAGGGGGCGATTGGGCCTTTTCTTTTAATACATGGCAGTTAACACAGCAAAGCTGGATGCTAAAAGCTAGCCTGTCCTCCACTGAAACTGGCCCAAAACAGAAACCCCATTTGGAAGAGCAGGCTCTACTCAAGAGCTTGTTAAATATAATTGTCAATCCACTCAAATTCTTTGAGGCTGGTGTCTATTTAAAAAAATACCCTCAGTGAGTATTTAGGAAACACTGTTTTCAATAAACAAGGAAAATGGAAATATTATACAGATGCTAATGAATGGGACTTCAACTCTGTCAGAATTAGTCAAATTCATCCCTGCTGCGTAATGCCTAATATTTTACAAAACAGTAAGATCTCCAGGCCATTTTAGATGAGAGGTTGGTTGTGCAGAGCACTACAGCCCTGCCAGTGTTACTAGAGGTGTGCTGATTTACATCAGCTGTGAATCTTGTCTTATTGCAAGCCAGAAAAGGGGAGGGATTGATAGATGGAAAAGTTTGCAATGGTGGTAGGGCTGAAGGTTCAAATCTGATCACAAAATCAGGCAGCAAATGCATTCATTGACCCCAAGCCAACCTTCACATGGGCATCCAGGTACCTCCATCCCAACTGTTATGTGCAAGGTCACTGAGAAATTGCAAAGCTGTTAGCACTGCGGATGCTGACGGTACAGTTCTGCTCTGTCCCCTTGTACCTTCTGCTCTTTTCTAGGCAACGCTTGGCGAACACCCCAGATTTTGCTAAGATTGTAGGGCTTCATGTCTCAGCCTTCTGCACTTATCCATTAGCTGGCTTGGTGTGCTGCAGCTGTGCTGGAGATGGGATTGCGGCCTGAGATTTGGACTGGGAGTGATGTTATAGGTCATCCCAGCGTGGCAAGGAGGGAGTTTAGGAAGTTTCAGCTGGGGAAAGAGAGAAACAAGCTGAAGACACAGCAGGAGAGAGGGTTTGTTTGGCACAGCCACTGTTGTAGCTGATGTTCCTCTGACAAATGCAGAAACGTTTTGGACAATTAAGAAGCATGAGGGTGCTCTGTTTCCGTAAAAAAGGGAATTTCCATAAAAAAAGGTCTGGCAGTTCCACACAGCAGAGAAGGTTTTCTCAGCTGTAAAATTACTTCATTTCCCTTACAGTTAGTTACCTTTCAGCTGAATTCAATGGGCACACCAACCACTCTCCCTGGCTTTGGGGGTTCCTGTACTTCACCTGATGCTAAATCATAACATTATTTTTTTAGACTGAAACACTGCAGCCTTCAGAAGAGAAGTGCTCTCTGATGGCTGCTGGGGGAGGCAGGACACCCAGCTGGATGGACCCGTGGTGCCACGCAGGTCATCTCTTTGGCAATGCCTACTCTGTTAAATGTAGCTGTAGCGGTCCCGTTTGCGAACACAACTAGAGCAGAAATCGCATCTGTATACTGCAGGACCATACAATGGATGAGAAAATCTAGTTATGCTAAAATTTCTCTTGCTAGCTGTCTTTTGACCTTTTGTGGTATCTGCTAGCTCATTTGTCTTGCAGCAGGAACAGAAATATGAGTAAGGAAGCAAAAGAAAAGCTGAGCACTCACGAAATCGAACACAGATTCAGATGAGACTAGCAAACTCAGTTTTTCTTGCCGAGATGTCCCTTACCATGCTTTTACTCTCTGAGGCAGGTCAAAACTTTTCAAACTGGGAAAATATTTTTTATTGTCTATTGAACCCAATCAAACCAAGATTCAATTAATTGGATTGAGAGAGAGATGCTAGTGAGTTATTTGCGCACCTGGCAGCGTGTGCAGAATACTAATAGTCTGGATAACGTTCTCCAAATTCTTGATCAGCAGCAGCTGGAGCAAATTTTTTACTTTGAGTAGGGAAAAAGAAGAAATCTATTTCAGTGCGGTGACAGTAGTGTATTTACATTACAAACACAGCAATTGCTAAGCATTACTGGAATTTAGCTGCCAGAATAAAGGCAGTGGCATTTATTTAGTTTCATTTCCAGTTATAAGAGATCCTGCTGTTTTTTTCTCCAGAATAAAAACCTTGCAAACCTAGTTTAATTACAAAACTACATGGGCCGCTACCAATCTTATCTGACTATGGATGTCATCATTTGTCATTTTATAACTCGTTCGGCTTTGGGGAGAGGAAAGACACCCTTTGGTCTTGTGATTATTGTAAGACTTCTTTTATTTCATAGCTGAGCATGGAAACCAGCAGCCTGATGCTGCAAGGGATAGCTATCCATGGTAAATCGAGAACATCCCTCATCCCTTTGTTCACAGTGGGAGCTGAATCTTTGGCAAGCAGCTCCTCTTACTAGAGTAAACGGTGACATTTGTTAAATGCTTCCAAACTGGTGCTTTGTGAATTTTCAATACACCTACCTGGCGTCTAATCCAATTGTCACTGAAGCGAAGTCAGTGGGAGTCTTTCTACTAACTTCAGTGCAACAAAGAAAGTCTCCTGCTGTATGGTTTGTACAAGCAGAATGCGGGGGGTAGTATAATTTAGTGGTAGTTGGGGAATTTCTTACAGTGACAGCATTGCAGGGAAGGCTAGCGAGGACAGAGGCTGTAGGACATTGGTGACCTAGGACAGCAATTCAGTCTGGTCAGTACATTGCCTGCAGCTCCCATTTCAAGACGGGTGACCCAGTAATAAACATTATTCAAGAAAATTTGATGGGAACAGTTATTTTAAAAAAAGAAGCATGCTGGAACAAATCCTGCTGTCGGCACAGAAGTGATTTTACTGAAAGAACAGAGTGGAGTGAATCTTTCTTTTAAAGTTCTGCTCCAAAAAGGTTACTGAGGGTCTCCCTTTCCTTCCACACTGAGTAGCGATACCCCCAAATCCTGCCTGAGACCCCAGCCCTTTGACCTATCTGCAAAGGTTTTGGGAAACAAAGGAAACTAAGATATTGCAATAGGCACAATGTCTAAAATCTCCTACACAGGGCCTAAATAGCCCCTTTTCAGTTCACAGCAGGAACGAAATATTTCAGCTGTGACATAAAACTTCTCATGTTTGTTGGGTGGAGCAATGCATGGATTGGATATGATTCATTAATAAACTTTTGTATGTGGTAGCTCTGCTATTTCTTCAGGCTTTTGCTGCTATACAATGAAGTACACGATTAAAACCAGTAAATGTCAGCTCAGAATCAATCTGGTTTGGATAGGTCCTTTTAAATACAAGTTACTTCAGTGGTGTTTTCAGTTGGAGTTGCCACTTGCTGAACATTTGGAGGGTATTGGTTATGTTAGAATTCTCAGGAAAAAATAATTCTATTCAGACCTAGTGCAAGCAAATTTTATTGTGCATGCAGCTGTTCAAGATTAAGTAATTATTTGATGAACCTTTGGAGGCCATGAATTTTAGATGAGGCACGCACACATTTTTATTATGCATACGTTTTTCTTGTTCAGTTTTCTCTTCATTTGGTCACTCATTTATGTGGAAGCAATGAGCAAAATCTGCATATTTCACTGCTTAGAAAGAAAATTTCCATTTACATAGACTTAATGCCTTCACTGACACATCCTTCAGTGAATTTTCAAAAGCCACTAATTTATTACACTCCACATAGCAGCTTCAATCAACAGGTCATCTCAAAAAGACGAAGGTTAGACCCTCAGCTGGGCTCAACAGTCTTTTCTCTTTTGACCTCTTTTTGAGCTCACCTAGAACCATTTCACCTTCAGCTGGGCATGGGTGGCTTGTAGGGGATCATGACCTAGATCCCATCAGGGGATGTTCTACATGCTTTTTTGTTGTTTAGAAAAGGTTACAAATCAAAAGTTTCTTCTCTTTATTTTGTTCTTTCAGGCAGCTAAAAGTTCTTTCTGTTAAACTGGTTTCTGAAAAACACCAAAAAAAAAAGACAAAAGGGAGAAAAGCAATTCTGAAACAATGAGCAAAAGGGTATGTTTTCATGAAGAAGAGCAAGGTGACTCTTTTTAACCCTTTTAAATACTTCACAGTCTGTATTAAGTAAAGCATATGTATGTAACTGATCCAACTTAGCAAAGCCAGCAGCAGCTTTGGGTTTCAGGCCAGATCCATTCTTAAGGGAGGCATCATGATTTTGGCTCCAGATCACATAGAATGACTTTTCCTGCCACCTTGAGCACTCACCTGCCCCCCTGCTTAGACCAGAGATTTTGCCCTGGGGCAATACATTCTGGAACTGTTCCAGCAAAGGCTGAAGATGTTATTCTCTAGTCTTTATACCAGATCCATGCACTTACAGGAACACCCAGCAACACAGACTTGAACCAAATCAGGTATGGACATCCAATTGCATCTCTAGCGAGTTAGCCAGCCAAAATATAAGATAAGGAGCATATGTTTATTTTCTGGTAGCTGAAGATGATTTTGGATCTCGGAAATGTTGGAGTGCTTCAGATGGATGATACCTGATCCAGCGTAAAGCCTGCTAGTGCAAATTTAACCTGTCAACATAGGGGTTTTTTTAACAAATCTGAGTCAGCAAAGCAAATTTATACTGGATCAGTGCTTTGTGTCTCACAGCTGCAGTAGGTTTGATCCGAGATAGATATATTATCTCATTGAACCATGATGCAAGTGTGCAGATGTGAATACAGCTGCGGGAACTGTATTTATGTCAGGAAAACACACCTCGTAAGATAGATCACTGAAGCTATCTCTGACTACATTGCTTTTAAGCCTATATCTGACAGCCTTTTTCCATGATTGCCTTTCCTTCAAGCCAAGCTCCTACAGCACAGTGCTGTGGTGCAGTACATAGAAATATTAGTGCTCTCTGTAAAGAGGTTATATAGCAAGAAAGAACAATATATCTAAGTAGACATAGGTATTTGTAGATAAATAAACACAGGTACAAAGCTGTATAAAAGAGCTCTGATGTTTACTTTCACAATAGCCCACAGGGTGCCAGCAACATCCATCTGTTGTGTTATCCCTTTGGAAGGACAGCCAGGATATTCTTTTTCTTACTGTCCCTTGTGGATACAAGAATGGACTGAGGTATTCAGCTATGCTCAAAAAAAAACCCCAGAGGTGCTACCAGGAGTAGCTGAGTAATTTGCCTGTGTAAAGTCTGTTTTGCACAGAGGCATTGAAGGAGCAGGAGGACAGAAAGGCATTGTGCTGCTCTGGATCTGGGTGGGTGCCCCTGCTCTCTCCTGGGGTGCTGCTTCCTGCTGCAGGCACCTCGGGGCAGAGCCCTTGCATCCTCACGGGAGATGACCACTCTGAAGTTCATTTGGTCAGGTCCAGTTTGTTCATCTGCATATATTTAAGATGAGAGGACTACAGACTCTGCTGCTTGTTGTATTTATTGTCTGTGTGTATGCGAAAGCCCCAGATCTTGATTATAGGTGGGATCTTCCAGCAGGTTTCTGTTTGGTGAGTAGCACTTGCACTAATAAGCAAAATCTCTGTTGTCTTTACTTTGTCTCACAGAGTGCTAAAGCAAGTTTCATAAGCCTAAATCAGGTACATATTGAGGAAAAGCCTGTATTTTGGTGAGATCCATCCAAGCCTGTTAGGATCTGCATGATGGATCAGTGTTAAGATCTTGTCTGACTTGTCATCAAACTCAATCTGGAGTAGGAGCACAGTTACATTCATTCAAGACTCCTACTATATCTCTTGGATTTAATACATCAGTGAGTATGATGGACCAGTATCACAGAGCACTTTTTTGGATTGTATTTTTGGTTTCGATAGCTCAGTTTTGTGCCAGTTGTCTGTGTCAGCTGGACTCGATCTGAAATCAGTGGAAGGATTGAACCATTGACAGGGAGATTTGGAGGAATCCCATAATGACTGGCAGTGCTTGGTAATCATCCAGATGTCTCATTGCTAAAATCACATTTGAGAGTTTCTTCTGTCTGTGTGGCATGAAAAGGAGTTGGTTACACACATTCTGAAGGATTAACGTTTTGGGGTTTGTTTTTATATTTTTTGCCTTTGATTCCCTTTTTAACTGTTTTAAAAAAAAATCTACATGTTAAAGCAATAAAGCACTAATGTCCTTCCCAGCTCCTGAAGTCCCTAGAAGGAATGGTGTCTCTTCCGGATTAGGGTGTAACAGGTTAAATGGGTTATTCCTGAAGTCCCTAGAAGGAACGGTGTCTCTTCTGGATTAGGGTGTAACAGGTTAAATGGGTTAGCATGATGGTTTTTTTTTCTCTCCTGATAATTGGAAATACATTTTCTTTTCTTGTTTTTATTAATCTTCATTCTTTATCTTTAGAATTACAGTAAGCATGATGGTTTTTTTTTTCTCTCCTGAAAATTGGAAATACATTTTATTTTCTAGTTTTTATTATTCTTCATTCTTTATCTTTAGAATTACAGTAATCAAAACCAGGCCATCCTCTATCTTTCCCCAGAGTTTAACGGCCAGTAACCGTTGC
>NW_009596312.1:149829-161385 GCF_000690535.1 Cariama cristata
AACATATTCCAATACTGGCTTTACCACATTAAATTTGTATGCTGCTTATGAATAAACATAATAAAATGTTTGCATGTTTATCCTGATACTGAGTGGTGTCTCAGCTCCCCCGAAAATGTGGTTTATCACATTCGTGTCTAAAACATTGACATCGGCCTTGTCTCAAGATAGCAGCTTCAAATCTTTGATCATTGCTTTTCCTGCCCCCCAAACCCCTGTACAGGGAAGGTTTGGAAGAAGGAGGTATTTGTGGGCTTTCCCCTCTGAGAAATCAGGGCTTCAGGAACTACCTACTTATGTTCACGTAAGTGCTTTTCTAGTTGAAGTTCCCTGGAAATTGGAGGGAGGGAGGAAATTGTAAGGTTATTTGTTTTCTTTAGCATTTACACACAACTTGGCTTGCAGCCTTACCCATTAAACAGACTTGGCTCATTCACAAAAATGATAGCATGTGCCTTTTCATTTCAAATGCAATTTTACTAGCAAAACTCAATTCTCAAGCCATTCTTCATGATGAAATCATATTTGCAAAGTTAGATAGGCAAATAGTAGCCCAGGATTACCAGGATCACCTGAGCAGAAATCAGATTACCTGACTCTTAGGGACTATTTGGAGAGCTGAAGATCCCGGGCAGCCTTGTTAGGCATCTTGACTGGTACTGTTTCTTTGGCGTGGACTCTCGCACATACAGAACATTACCTTGAACCATCAAATTGTGCGAGGACTTGTTCTTTGCCCACCCTGAGTAAGGAGTAACAGAAAAGGGATGCTGTCCCAGAATCTGCATCTCTACTGTGGGATTAGAAAGTGCTTTTCAGCTGTGTATCTGGGGCGAGGTGGAGCCCTGCCACACACAGTTCTCCTGCAAGCTCTGCTTTCAGTAGGAAGAAAACACCGGTACCTGGGCTGGAAAGGAGTTGTGACACTGAGATGATCAGCAGACCAGTGCTGAGTGTGAGCTGTACGGAGCGGTTGCCCTGCAGCACAAGGAAGGTTTTGCTATCCCTTATTCCTGTCCAGCCAAATGCCAAAATATGCAGTATCTGATGAGTGGGTGGAGCATGAGTTAGCTTTACAAGGTCCAGCTGAAATTCAACCAGGGATGAGACTTACTTTTTTGTAAATACCATCCAGGATTCCCATCACTGACAGACCCTTTATCTGTAGGTGAATGAAGACACCATAAACGGGTGCTTTATAATGGTGTTACAAAGAAGTTGCCCTTTATCCGTAGGTGAATGAAGACACCATAAACAGGTGCTTTATAATGGTGTTACAAAGAAGTTCTATGTGCTCAAAAGTGAGTACCCATTTGTCAGGCAGGGATGATGATGCTCCATAAGAACTTGGTATGAAATAAAAACCTGGTCTGTAATGCAGCAGTTTTGACCCAAGGACTTTCTAGCTCCATTATGCTATATAACAGAATACCAACAAGAAATGCGAGTGAGCCCGATACATGTTACAGTGGTTTCATTCTAATGTTATTTTCTGTCAATAACTCCTAAGAAAAAACTGATATCGTTCAAAACAAAGTCTATGGGAAGTAATGTGTAATATGTCTTTGTGATCCCACACACTTCAGTATTGCATACATAAAAAAGGATAGCTTTCTTTTGGACTATATTTTATATTACTTAGACTCTGTCTTGTCTGTTCAGACTGATGCCCCTTGTTCTGTATTTTATCTAAACATATGTTATAAACTGCCTCATATGAAGGCAAAAGCAGCAATATGGTACTGCAGGAGCTAAGGGGCTTTGCTTAAGTCAGTGCTTCATTGACTCTAGTGGAGTATGGTGCGACCCCCTGACAGAAATTTTGATAGTACATCTAAAGCCAGTGCTTGTATTGCAGTTGCTAGTGACTGAAACCAGCAGATTTTTTTATCAAATGGGCCTTCAGAAGGGAGAGGCAGTTTGCCTGGATGTATAATGATGAAAAGAAAGGGTCCAAACTTTCCAAAGCTCAGCTGCGCTTATGCTTTCTTGGTCTGTCACAGTCATGAGTAACGACGATTGCATTTCTTGTTCCTCTTTCATATGCAGGAAAAACATGAATAGGTCTAGATATTCTTTTTTTTTAATTTGCAGCCATTGTAAAATGAGGTGGGGGGGAGGACAGGAAAGAATGTTGTTTTGTAAACAAGGGTCATAAAAACTAGAACTGGAAAGAATAGCAGAAATTGGGACAAAAATATATTTCATTCTAGCTTTTGGCATCTTGTAAAAAAAACTTTCTGCATCAGAACACAAGGTATCACAGTGAAATGTTTTGACTTATATCATGGCTTTTTTAACGGAGTTGAATAAGTCCAGAAAGTTGTGCAAAATAATACCATGGTGTCCCTATGCCAGTATTTCTCCTTCTGTATGCTCCAAAAGCATAGCAAAAAAAAAAAAAAAGTCATCTAGTTTTCCAGTTTGGGACCAAAGCACGTGTTTCAGGTTTGTCTCAGTTGCTTAGACTGGGGTGACCTGCTGCTACACAGTCCTGACATACTGAATTTGTCCTACCTAACACAACCTTGGGGTGCGAGGCAGTACTGACTGGCTGTATGCAATGTACAGAAACGCTGCTTTTCAGAGCTGACATGCTCCAGTGTGCTCATCAACTACATGTGCAGCTGTAGTAGGGTAAGGCCATGTTTGCAGGGACTTCTACAGAAGTTTCAAGAGAGGCACATCAAAGCCTTTGTTTTTAAGGTTCAGGTCTTCTAATTTCTTAGTAACAAAACTTCTGCTTTTATCTATGAGGTGTGCATGAAAGAAAACTTTAGAGCAATGATTTTTATGGCATCTGCCAATATTTTCATTTTAGCTTAACAGGACGATTTAAATTATTATTGAGTCCTATTTTCTGAAGAGAGCAAATGGACAGAAATTTGATTGTATTGAGCCCCTAAATGCATAAACACAATACTAGCCCCAGTGGACTAATTCCATTAAGACTTGAACTATCCATCTTGAGGTTGCTCATGAATACAAACTGCCAGAGCTGCTGGCGTTGCTGGGTTTGCCAAACAACTTGTACATTTTTGTGTCAGATAATAAAAGCCAGATTTGTTTAGAGAGATATTAAAATAAACAGGTTTAATGATATATTTTAAAACTTCATTGTTACTCATGTGTTGTTTCTTTCTGCTTGAATAACATTCTTTATTACAGCTGTATATTACCTTCAAAATGCCTCTTGCTCTGAACCTTGCAAGGTGCTGAATCTGTAAATATATGATCTGTAGCATAGACAGGTGGAGAATTTTAATTCTCGCAGCAGAAAAGTCCATTTTAGTATTTTGCCTATCCAAACTGTGCTCTGGCTTGCTAGTTTTTTAATTCTACCTATCTTTTAGATAACTCTTTTCTATCTAAATAACATATTACTGCTGAGATTTGGGAGTCATTAGGGAAGATCTGCCCAATTAGCATGTTAATTAGGACCTACCCAATTTGGGGATAGGGAGGTGATCATTTTATTAGCATTCTGTGAGATGAAAGAGAGATTAATGGCGGTGCCTGCGCCCCTTAAGGGGTATAGAAGTAACACTTCTTATTTTGAGATATCTGTGTGTGAGAGGAGGTATTCAAAATGGCTGGGCTTACTGAGGGAGTTGCCTGTTGATTAGTTACGCCTGGAGCACAGAAAAGTATAATTGAGTTTGTTTCTTGATGAGAAGGAAATGAATAGTACAAAGCAAAAATAACAGGGCAAGAACGTCTGCTGTTATAAATAAATGAAGTCCCATTTTTAGGTACAATTGGGTGAGCTTATCAGTGGGCTGGCAGGACAAGATTCGTGGCTGTTACATGCACTATAGGTATATGTAGGTGCTTAAACGCCTCGCTGCTATGAATGGAAAAGGTAAGTTTATAACCAGCGAGATGGTACCTCTCTTCCAGATGCTGTGCTTTCGCACGGCCATGTACTCCCGTACAGCCACAGAGCATGATCCTTATGTATGTTGAACAGGTTATGCCCCGGGCATTAAAATTCAAAGGGCCTAAAATAAAGTCATCTGGGGAGAAAAGAATGAAATGTGGGCATAAATCATACTGAAGTGGAGAAAGAAATAATAATACTAAGGAAAAAAGAGCTCTGGGCAACATTATCTGAGACAAACATGTAATCTGTTTTATAACTTTATGAATGCTGTCCCTTCCCACAGCATTTCACATTAAACTAACGAATTCTGCTGCAAGAGAAAATACTATGTGCTCATAAGATGCTGAAGAAAGAAGCAAAGTGTTGTCGTCATTGATCTTTCCATCAAACTGTTTAATCATTTCCGTCTTGTGCTTGATTTAAGACTTGTCTTCTCCTGCTTTGGTCAATGAGCTGAGTTCTGGAAGCAGTCGATAGCAGAAGACTCTCTCCAGTTGCATTCTGCCAAATCTTCTACTACTGCCTCTTGCAACAGCACCTACAAACTCCCACAGTTTAGCACTTCGCACATGGCTTGGTGCTGCATGCAGAGGGAAAAGCGCTGAAAGCTCTGAAGAAAAAAAATAGGTCATTTAAACAGATGTGAAATAGTCATTTTTAATCCTGATCTGAAGCACTCTGTGCTGCTCTTCCAGCCTCACCGTGACAGTTCCTGTTATCCAGCCCATCAGTATGGACTGTGAAAGACTGAAAGCTGCAATGGGTATGAAGTATTCAAAGGCCTAATGAAGAGTAGGAAGAAACGGCTCTGACCAAATCCTTGCAATGGCCAGAGTTCTCGCCAAGAACTTGATCTTGTATATGACATATTGTTACCTAAATAACCATCATACTGCTTCTGGAATGTAAACTGTAAAGACATTCTTTGTTCTGTAGTTCTACCTTAAACTTGTAGTTTAAGCAAAGCTATATGTGACAGTGTGTAATAATATCAATGAATCCACAGTGAGAATTACTTCCCAGAAGCTCATCTGGGCTCTTTGGATCTGGACTGGTGGTCGGGATAAATTTATATTATTTTGTCTAGATATATACCACTAGTTGTTCTGTTATTCTTAAATCAGAAAAGTTAGTTTTTAAAGGGGGAAAAAAAAAAAAAAAGTCAGGTCTTCTCTCACTGGATCCTATAGATATTAAGCTTAACAACCACTGAGGGAAGCTGATACCATGAAGCTGGACGCCAGGAACCTTGGAGGATATGTTTCGGTTTGAATTACAATTGGTACCATACAGATTTGCTCTTCTTCTCTGGCTGTGAAACGGATGCATTCCAAGTTTCTCTGGCAAACACAACTCATGTCTGTCATTTTGTTGCAAAACTCCAGCCCTAGTTTATTCCTGAGCTCTCAAATATTCGTGTACCCAAGGGAAACACCAGAATGTCGGTTTCTCTGCTTCTTCTGACTTCTCTATAGACAACAGCTATTTTGATGCAGTTCTTTCTTATACAAAATCTTTGTTCCTAATTTCTTTTGTTAAATTCTTGAGTAAACAATATCAGCTTCTCAAAATTTAGAGGGTTGTCAATATGGTCTCATGCACAAATGCACAGGAAATTGTGTTCCTGGCTTTGGGTCTTTAAGAAAATATTCCTTGTAAAGCAAAGGATACCTTCTTCCCAAGATTATCCTCAAAAGCATGGAGGACACCAAAAAAGATCCCTGTGAACATTATTAGTTTGCCATAGCTTGATCTTGTTACAAATGCGGCCATTCTTTAAACCTTTGTTCTGCTGTTTTGTCTGGTGCTCACACGCATCTCCGTTCATACGTTACTCACGCCAGTCTTAAAATTTTGTTATAAATTGATGCAGTTCCAGGTAGATTTGCTAGAAATAATTCTATTTATATTTCTTTGTGTTTCTGTTGGCCCTGGATGTCTCCACCATCAGGTGACCATAAAGTACTATTTGATGTAGTCAATTCCTGATATGAGTTCCCATTGCACAAGCACAGACCTTATGCTTTTAATGTTGACTTTACTGTAAGGATAGGGTTTTTTAAATCAAATAAATCTGGGGTGAATTGTTTTAATCATAGATATTTTTTTGTGTGTGTGATGCTGTATCATCCTTATCCATGATTCTGGATCTGGATTGTAAATTAATCTCTTGCTGAATTTTAAATTGGGGTATAAGCAGCTCATTCATCTCACTGAGAATGCAGAAGACTATGAGATATGCATCTCCATACTCATGTGAGTTACAGCCAGACTGTTCAATAAAAAGCCACGTACAGCAACAGTATGCAATAGTGACATGTTTTTTAAAGTCACCCTGAGATGGAGTTTGCTGTCAAACAATAGCTTTTTGATACTGGTAACAACTGCATACATTATCTTTTGATACAACCAACAGTACCTGTGGGAGACCACAGTTCTGTATAAAACAATTGATTCTACTGATATAAGCAAATTAGGTTTTTGCGACACAGGGAGGAGTTTTTCTTTTAGTCTAAAATGCTCCCCATTGAGAACTCCCACCAGGTGTACTATGCTTTCTGAAGTCATTAATGTAGATCAAAGAATAATTAGGCTTTGGCAAGCATAAGGGGGTTTGATTAAACAGACTGAACAGCATCCTTTTATCTCATAATACCAACAGCCTGTTGAATCAGCATGATGTGGCCAGGTTTTAAGAAAGTATTTTCACAATTATTTTCCTCTTGCATAAAAGCATGGCATTAAGACCAAGCAGAATACATCCTTTCGCTTCTTACCTTTCCCAAAACTGAGGACTAGGAACGAGTGTTTATAGCAAATAGCAGATCCCAAGTGGAAATAGCAAAAGGTTGTGGTGAATTTGAAGCTGGTTTTCTACTGGTGGTTGACACATTGCTGTTTGCCAGGAAATAGCAGGGTGTTTTTCTTGATTTTTTCAGAGTCTGGCAGCTGACTAGTGACAAATGCTGAATGGCAGTGGAGTCAAGTGCATGAATCTAGCAGATGCCCAATCTTTGCACGTATGGGATGGAATCACCAAGACTTTCACAATGCTTATGTCCCCATTCTGCATCGGGGTTCAGGTAACCAGAAGATTTGAGAAGCCTTCTTTTTTTTTCTTTTTTTTTTTTTCACATGAACCAGTACTTTGTGAGAAGGAAACCAGTAAATCTTCCAAATTGTTCACTCCACCAGTGTGGTATTTCTTGGAACCTGCAGTTAGACATCATCTCTGTGACCCACAATAAAAAAAGAGAGTAAGCTGTGGGAGTTACCCTTCCATCAGATGGGTACTGTCAAATCTAAAAGTACCTGGATATAAGGGATTTTTTTTTTGTGGATTTTCTATGGTAAAATGTTAAAAAGTCTTGTGAAGCCTAAACTGAACAATGATTCAGACACAGCACTGAACGGATCCTGGGTCTGAGCACCTGATTCTTTGTGAATGATAGAGACCATCCCTCTACACAAATGTGGAAAATCCGTGTAGTAGATTTGTTTCTTGAGGACAGTCCTGTGCAGCAAGAGACTGGTTCTTACCCTGTATGCATCAGAGAACAGACTGGTACTTTCTTGCTCATTTACAGGAGTTTGATTTATTTCTTGAAAACTCTGTTTGCTATTCATAGTCCATTTTTCCAAAGATTCCCATATTCCTTGCTGATACCTATGCCATAGCTTTGTAAAAAGGGCATGCCCTGCTACCTCTGCTTGCAGATGGCCTATCAATTCCTGGGATATAAATGTTTATTTCATATGAATGAAGAGGGGCAGAAAGTCAATGGTGTTAACATGATCTTGTGTCTGTAGAGCACTAGTAAGACTGTGTGGCATAAATATGATCAGGGTTTGGCATACAGAGACCTCCTCTAGCTTAATCACCTGGCAAAACCCTAGAAAATGACTGTCAACATTTTAAAGTACATTGATTAGAGTAGAAAAGAGGAGAAGAATCAAACCAAAACTTTTTTAAATTGAGTTTGCATGCTTCTGTTAAGTAAGAGCATACAGTCCTTCTTCAGGGAGAAGGCAGCTGCTTTGGTCTGTGCTGTGGCGCAGCCCTGGAGAGAGAAGGGAAGAACAGGTTTTGTTGTTAAAATTTAAGTTGACTGTAACAGCCACTCTACTGTTTCATTTTGAACAGATTCCACAGGGAGAGGGTAGTATAAGCAGGGGAAATACAGGGTTTTTTTAACTGACCAATGCTCTGTATCCTGAGAACAGCCAACTGCCCAGGGTGCTTCTCTCTTTCCGCCACTATAAAGTAGCAGCACCCACGGGCATTTATGTTGTCCAGGTGGGTTACAGCGTAGGTGATATCAAGAGCAGCTGAAAAGCAGAGGGGGAGAAGAGGGAGCAGAATAGGGTTTCACAGGTGCCATTTCAGTGGGTGCAGAAATGATGGCTGGGACTCACTGTGTGTGCTGGGTATACTGAGGTTATAGCAACATTAGGAATTTTCACCTTCTTCGCAGAAATCATTCCCATCAAGTTGTAATATGAGTGTGTAACTCCAGTAATGTCATTGCTGCATAAGAGCATGTGCCTGGCGGGCACCTGCGGCAGTTGCTGCAGGTCTCTAAGGTGTGCTAAGAAAAGTCCCGAGGAGATAATTGGATCAGGACACGCTGAGCTACATCCCTCACCAGGAATAAGGAATGCTGACACAGGGAACGGGACTTGATAGAAGACTAGTAATGAACTACTTTAACGCTAGAGGTTAAACGGGAAATAGCGCAGAAAGCTTCTCCATGTTACAGTGCATTTCCATAGGAACTACATCTAGGTTTTTCGTATTTGTTGGGGTGGGAAAAATAGAGAACTATAAAATAAACTTTGCTGTTTGATGATAATAATATGATTTTCAGCTTCACTAGAAATGTGCTTTTGCCACTTTTTTTCCCCACAATTGTAGATACTGTCATCTTTCTGGTAAACTCAAACACCTGATGCAGAGCACCTGGAGCAACTGCAAGGTCAGGACCTTAGCCTTGTTTCAATTACAGATTAATGGAATTTACTCAGACTAAAAATTTTCAGAGGATTTTTAAGGTTTGCAGAAGTTTCTAGTGGGTTTTGTGTCTGATTTCCATGGAAAAGGAGACGATTTCCCTGCAGCTGTGGAGTCCGTGAGCTCAGGGAAGGTGGGAATTTGGATCCAGGCAAAGATTGGGCTCGCAATATTGTCAGATGGAAAAAATACCAGAAATATTTGTAAAGGGAATATTCTTGAATTGGCCTCAGAATAAAAACATCCACATTTGTTGCTTTCTCTAAAAGGAGTCTCAAAATTGTTTAATTCCTCACTGCTTTGCATCAGTCACAGCACCCATGCAAGGCAAGTTAGCATCACACCATCCTTCTTCAGTGCACCACAAAGCACCCGCTTCCTCCCAGCTCTTGGGTTTGTTTTGAGTTAAAATAAAAATCATAGGAATATTCTTGCAAGTGTGAAGATGTTTTACGTAGGGAATGATGCCAAGTGATGTAGCTGGATGCGTACAGCTTTGCTTATTGGATATGTTTGCAGGAATTCAGCTGTCTTCTGCAAAATGGAGGCTCTGGGCTTTGCTCAGGGGAGACACCTGGCCATGCACTCGGCGAGGAGCAGAACCATGGGTGGGTGAGAGGGGCACTTTTTGAAATTTCTATCATTTCTTCATGCTAGGAGCAGAATTTGTCTGCAGGGACCAGGCAAAGAGAAAAGGCAAAGACTTCTCTTTCTGCTCTTCCTTCTGAAGTGACTGCTACTAACAAAGCAACGAGATGCAGGAGGACTTAGGGGAATGTGGACTGGCGGCTCCTGCACAGCAGATCTCTGCCGGCGCTGCTGTCAGAGCTCCTTCCTGCGATGCAAGGAGAGAAAATGTTACAGCAAGTAGGCAGCGTTTTCCTAGCAATATTATATTGTTTGTCTTCTTCACTTACATCAGTATTTCAGTGAGGAAACAACAAAGTGTTTCCTTCCACCAAGCAGTGAAAGATATCGCAAATAAAATAGGGGAAGTAATGCTTTTATTACCAAAGTATCTGTGGAACAAAGTGCTTCCTTTTTCCTATTTATTTCTAAATCATATTCACACTAACTGTTGCATTCATTTTCTGCACCTCTGTGTGAAAGAAACTGGGGAAAAATTACCTCAATAATGTCTTTCTAATCTTCCTTGTTTACCGCATACTTTTTGTTCAAAGTCATTATGACAGTCGTGGAAGATTCTGAGTATGATGCAGTTATTGAATTTTAAATGAAAACTAAATTGGCTGTGGTAGAGGGGAAAAATATTTCATAACACAGTAATTTTTCCTCAGGGTACAGTTGCTACGTTTTATTAGAAATAAGCAATTTTCACCATGTCTCCAAAATGTATAGACGAGATAAGCGTGAGATATTAATCTAAGGAAAAAAAGCTTTTACAAGTATTTAACACCAAATGGTGGTTTAAAGTTTGCATGTTTTCTGCATTTTGCTGATGTGCTGGAGAAGCTATTTACTCATTTTACTGAAGTAAAACATATCTTAGCTTTCTGCATTGGTCTAAAACCTCCTGTGGTGTCAGTTAGATGGGATTTAATTGAGCCGTTTGGAGCTTTTTTCTGCTTGATTTGTGCATTTGGGAGGCGAGGAACATTATCTATATGTGAAAGGTATTAAGGCACCCATGCGGCTGCTAAACAAAACCGTCTGCTGAACGGGCAGCACCCACGATCCCCAGGCATCTCCCACCTCTCTGTTCCCACCAACCCCACACAAGGAGGAACACCCCGAGGTTGTCTCCGGGTGGTTCTGCTAGCAAGGTAAAAGGGAGGCGTTTGAGAAAATAAATATTGGGATAAAATAAATGTACCTTCATCTCAGTGTTGCAGTCAGTTGGCAGGTATTAACTTCACAGAATAGCTCCGTCAGCTGGCAGATCTCTGCAGGGAATAGTGCTACACATGGCACAGCTGGGAGGCTGCCGGGAGGGAGCTCGGAGCAGCCTGGCACAGCAGGCAGCCCCCTGAGCCCTGGCTGTGTGGGCATCGCCCTGGCAGGGCCTCTGGAGAACGGATTTCTGCAGCCACTCAAGCTGCTCCAGCAGCATAATTCAACGATTCCTTTCTAAGTGAGCAGCACTGATGCCCTGGTTTTATGTTCATTAGATTTGCTTCATTCCTTCGGCAGCTCTCGAGCTCTACTTAGGCTGCAAACGAGAGCAATATTCAAATCAGTGTTTAGTGAATTCTCACTAGCCAGTATGAGTTCTTGTTCAGCTTCGGCTCCAATTATAGTTTGTCAAACTGGAAGTAGATATTAATTAATTGCAGCAGAGGAAGAGGTGTACTTTATGTATTTGCAAAATATACAGATTAGTACGGAAAATGCATCCACACATGGTTAGTGGAGTCCGTAGGGTCATGGTTTCACTCGGCTCAGCTCAGAGCTGCAACTGTTGCCAGCCCATAACATTGACATCGTTCCCATCCTTTGCATGCAACTTTCTTTTGGCTATGGCTCTGCTACGGAAGATCCAAACACTGTGCAGCCCTGTCACGTTAACAACCATGCGGGTTTTCTCTGATAGCTCTTATCCACCAGAATATGGATGGGGAACACAGCCTCTATAAGCACTTACGTTCCTGAGCAACCCCACAAAGCTATGTCTTCCAGCTCCCAACCAGGGGATGTTTGTACA
>NW_009596312.1:161416-193929 GCF_000690535.1 Cariama cristata
TGATGGTCTCCGTAGGCTTTGGTGACGTTGGTCCCCTGCTTGTCTCTCCTATTTGTTTCATGTCTGTAGATCACACTGCAAATCTAAATGCCCAGAGTGTGCAAAGTAGGGTAAATGTGGCAAGCAGGCAGAAAGAGGTTCAATTAGAGCAGAGCCTGTAGGCTTGCAGTGGGATGCAATTATGGAGAAATCATGGCTTGCTTGGCCTCAGGTTGCTTTGCACTTTGGGAAGTAAAACCTGCATAGACACTGAATGTAAAATGAGTGTTAGACACGCATTCAGAACAGTATGGATAGAGGATTTTGTTAGATCCTCACAAACTGGTGCCGTTTTCAGAAAATCTTGTCTGGGGTTGGATTTTTCACACTTTTGCCAGGATTCTAAAATAGAAATTCAAGGGAGGTTTACAAGCCAGCTCCCAGCAAACCTCACACTAAGTAAGCTAATTCAATTTATCAGTACTTATTGGATGCTGGGATGAGAGACCATTTAGAACTGAATATGTTAACGTAAGTCTCTCTCCAGATTAATCACAAGCAGTTATATTTTTATGATTTAACAGTGTTGTTTATGACAAACATTTACAGAAGATTACTAGTAGATTTTCAATAAAGGCCTCTCAGCTAAAACTAAGATTATTACAATTTTAGAGATAATTGGGCAGCCGATGAATTCAAAATCTGATAAATACAGGGAGTTTTTCAAAACTGTATATTGCATGCTGACATCATGGCAGGTTAGACTTCCAGATGCATCACTATATGATGAATGTATAGCTTGGTAAAAGTAACGTTTGTTGGTTGAAATATGTTACAGCCTGTAAGCAAATGAAAGGGGTCTCCCCCATTTCAAATTAAGTCAATTGTGAAAAACATTTTCTAATTAACAGGTCTCATCATTTTAAAGCAAATAGCAAAATTCCTTATAGTATATTTTTCCCCTCTTCTGTTTTTTCTCTTTGTAAATGTGCCAGCATGTTGTCATCAATTGCTTTGCTTCCCATGTAGTCTGTGTGGGCTTCAAAACCTGAAATGGGACAGCGATGCATATTAAGAAAAATTAAGAAAACACAATTGCAAAAACTTAGAGGAAAACTTAAGGTTCACATGTAATTTCTGAAAAATAACATTTGTTCCTCCTTTCATGCTAACATGTGATACACGCGTACTGGTGTCCCTTGGACCCACAATCCAAGTGCTCAGATTATTTTAGCTAAATGAGTGGCTGGGTATCAGCAAGGCTAAAGTAAACATGAGCTGGATTTACCCAGCCACACAGGATAATTGTTTACTTCACAATAAATCTAGAGATGTGATCTGTGAGCTATCTACAAAGGCAGAAAAGAAAGGTAAGCTTATAGTCATCACGCTTAAATAGTTCTACAGCAATCTATATCAGCCTTGAAAAAACTTTACAGTAAACAAGTCCAAAAAGGTCAAAAATCTCTAGCTTAGGGGAAAACTTTATCCCCTCTCCCTCCCAAACTGGAACTTTATGGTCTTTATATTTTGCTATCAGTTTTGCAGTAAAAGCGCTTGAATTTTAGTACAACTGCTGTTTCTATTAACTTCACAGAAAAACAAACTCTTCAGAATTTCTCTACATCTGTATGGGTGCATCTTTACTCAGGCAGTGTTGTGTAAGACTAGCTTCCATAATGATATTTTAGTTAATTGTTTCCTGGTTTTCAGCTTTGTATTGGCTGCCCCCCTTTCAATCTTAGTTTTATATTTTGGGCAAACCTTGATGTAAATAGCATTTCAATGTCTACACAAGGAATGTAAATGTTGTTCTAATTTCCAGCATCATTCAAATGGCTACATAACAGTTATCCTTGTGAAAGCAAATTGAATCTGTCACGTCATCTTCTATGGAAGTCTAATTCTTGGTAACAAAAGATATTGCAGCTGACAGATGGAGCTGCACACTACATAATTAAGTCTCAAGTGTGTGTCAACTGTAGCCTTTCAGACACAATTAGAGTCTGACCAGTTCACCCATTTAAGTACTTAAAAAAAAAAAAAAATCCCTTAGGTGGATGCAGAGGTTTCTGTGAAAAATGAACTCCAAAATGTGCTAAACAGAATAAAATAGGATCGTGTTCATCGCCAGACCTTCCAGTGATAAAAATTGATACAGCTCTTTGAATCCTCCCTTTACCTCCTTTTCTTTCACGTTTATTATGTCCTGAGTGTAGCTAAGCATAAACTCTTCTCAGTAGGGAGGCTCATGGAAGCAGTGGATGGAAAATACATTTTCCTCTAGAAAACTAGCTTCGGGAACCCCCAGCTGTGCAGGAGATACAATTGTGTTAGGTTTGTAACAGTGAATTGTAAAACTTAGGAAAAACTACAAAACAGCAGAAAACTTTAAGAAAGGAAAAAATACATTTAGTGGTGCGTGATGCATCCAGAACTAAAAATGAGCCTGATGCATGGCCTTGTGATCTGGGTCTCAATATCTGCCATGCTTGGGGATCTCCATGTTTAGGACTTTTCTTCACAGAGTCACAAAGATAAACACAGAAGAGGTTTTAGGTAATCTGTTCCACTGCTCTCCTGATAGATGGTTAGGCATCTTAGAGTAACCAGCTCTGAATGCAGGAGGCGTTCTGGTCTATAAGCATACCTGAGCAATACCAGATCTCAGGTTTTTCCTGTTATACCTGTGTTTTTAACTTCCAAAGTTGATTCCATTATTTATGATATACACTCCTTTGTTCAGTCTTTCTTCCTTCACTAGAACACATGCAGCAGTTGCCTGATAGTCGTTATAACAATGCACCAACAGCAGCAAAAGCAGCTCTCAGAGTACAACTGTTCTTTTACATTCCTCTTTGCTTTTTAGGTGTGCTTTGTTTCATTAAAGAGAAGTTCCATACTGCTTTTATTACTCTGGCTACTAATGAAGGATAGGCTTATTAATTCAGAACTTTTCATTAAATCACTTTCAGAGGGGACCCCCTTGGCATGAAAATATGTTCTGTGTCCGACTGTAAGGAGCTCCCTGTGATACAGCCTTCCTTGCTGGCCGTTCACATTGGACGCCTGTATTTCAAACTGGTGTTGGCAAGGAGGTCGGAAGGCAGGAGACACCGGGACAGCGCGCACAGAGCAGCACTCCCCAAATGCAGGGCTGCAACCACCAAGCCAGTCTTTTAGCTTTTCTGTAACTGTGTTGGCAGATGTCTCAGATGTAAACACCCATCCAGAAATGGAACTGGACCACAGCGAGCATTTGCACGTGTACTGCTGGTGTCCATCCCACAGCAGCGTGCCAGAGGTGAGGCAGCCATAGACACAGCAGCTTCCCTGGTCACGAGGGAGGGTAGTCTAGAAGAAGTCTAAATTAAATGGAGAAAAACAGATTGCCAAGAAGCAAGTCAGTCAAATTTTGCTGCACAGCTAGCTTAAAATGGGATAGACTGCCTCATGGGTGACCCTATTGTTCAGGCTGGGCAGCCACTTTTAGCAGTTTAAACTAGGGCTGAAGTGGGATTTATCCACTTCTCTTCAGAAAGAAATCTCCAGAAGGAGATCTGTCTAATTCTGGGAACTGTACTTGATGGTGAATTTGCCCTCTGACCTGCCTCTTTCATCCTGCCCACCCCAATCTGGCATAGGTTTACAAAATTGATTTAAAGACTCAGCTTTCTCATCCCATTTCCATGCTCAAAGTAACCAAGTTACAATGCCTTCCTCAGGCAAAATGCATTACCAAGAATGCCATTACTCAATAAACCACAGGTGGAGTCAGGCAGGAAATATTTTTCCTTGCAGTCATCTAAAGAATGGGAAAAGATGGAGAAAGAGTCTTAATTTCATCTACCAGACTGCACCCTGCTTGCTCACTTTCTGGCCTGTGCCTCTCAGATCTGCACTGTGGTTTGAGCTGTTGAAGTCCCGGCCCTGATGGGCTGCAGTGGCAGGAGGGTCTGATTCGGATCTTGCACGCTGGTGTAAGGCAGGAGAAATCCCACAGACAGGACCTTGTCACTGCAAATCCAACTAGAAGCCATAATAGTCACAATACATCAGGTAGCAGACCTGGAGAGAGCAAATGCTTTTATCTCAAACACTGAATTTGCAGTAATTAACAATTGTAAATGCAATCGCAGTATTTTGTAGGCTGTCCTTGCTACAATTGTGGAGAATGGAAGTTAATGGAAATACACTTGATAATACTTGTTGGCTGAAGGGCTTACATTAGTACCTGATCTAGTACCTCCAAATGCACACTTAGGTAATAATGTAGTAGATGAATCAGGGAGGAACGAGATTTTTTTTTTTTTGAGAAATAATAAACATGTTTCTCTCTCACTAGGCTCAGCTGGGATATTACTGCTGTTCATATAGCCAAGTGTTTTGTTGGAGAGATGAAGTGCTGCGTATAAACTTGTTCATTACCAGAAATCTGACAAATACTGAGCTAATACCATGTCAACAATAAGCTGGGGATAATGCATTTCCTCTCCTTCTAATAGATTTTTCCTTACATATAATCATAAGCAATACTAAAAATTTACAATGGGAAAGAAACGGCTGCTGGAAGATGTCTGTTCTCTGTGATACGCAGTTCTTATGAATTGAAGTATTGGGGCAGAAAGGATGAAAATAATTTGTTTGGGGATTATCTACACACAGAAAGAAACTTGATAATCACTCAAGTGAGTAGCTGCTGCATTTGTTTGCTGCCTTCTTGCCTAGCAATCATTGTTCGGTTCAGCGAAATTATTGTTTCCAGGGGTGGGCAGTGAAGGAGAGTTCATTAAAGTGACTCTGCTCCCCTGTTGCAAAAGTGTTAGCAGCCACTTAGCAGGGCTTGCATGCTCAAGGAGGTGGGCTAGTCGGATCTACAATATTCACTGAGCAATTAATGTTGGGTTTTTTCCTTAGAGGAACACAAACACGTTAACACAGGCAGGAAGGTTTAATGCGCAGACTAGCTTAGTCCTCAGAAAAGCCTTAGTGCATCTTCAACACAACACAGCACTTAATGGCACATGTATAATTATGTTTTATAAAGATTTTATAAGAACGGCCAGAATAATATTAATAACGTGTGAACATAGGTGGCAAGAATAGATTTATGTTTGAGGTAATTACATTTTACAAGCTGAAGTACAGAACAGAGGTAATTAACAAGAATAATGAAAGGACTACCTTGCCATAAATCACTGTTAAAAAAGAGTAAATAATAGAAGACAAAGGGATTATGAGTCAAGTTCAATCGTTATTCATCAATTTTAGAGCAGAAGGGTCGGTTTAATTAGTGAAATGGCATAGTACTTGTTTGGTGCTTTTCAAATAATCTCGATGCTCTTCTATTCTGGCGGGAGGGTGGGGGGAGAAAACATCTGATTGAATGCAAATGACAGTGATTGCCTTCTCCACATTTCTAATCAGTGCAGGAAATTTCATTTTGCCCTCCTTTTAATGAAGCAAAGCGAGAGATTAGCAGGCATGCTGGACTAGGGAATTTTGCAGTCCTGATTTCAGATGAGGGTAACGGTCTCCCTAATCTGCAAAGGAAAAAAGCACCTACTTCTCCAGCAGTTTTAGTTTTCTGTGAATTGTTTAGTTCCAGTGTTTAATCTGCAATGCTTTGTGGATCAGAAAGCAAATCAGCCTCCGCTAGAAGACCCTTATCTATTAATTACTTTTTCCTCTTCTTATCCTAGGAGAAGATATTTCTCATGCTGAGCCACAGGAAGCTGATGCTGAATTGCAGTAACAGCAGATGTTAGTAGGAGGCTAGCAAAAGTCCGAGGTGAATGGGTTCTTGTGACCAGCTTCAGGCAGAACCCCAGCATCTTCTCCATGTGTTTTCTTTGCATGTCTTGAGGCAGCAGCTCATCTTCAGCTGAGTTTACCCTTTTGCCTCATTCTGTTTAATCTTGCGAGAGGAGTAGCTGTATCTCTGCCCTGCAACTGACTTCTGCAGAGCACAAATGTTTGACCTTTGCAACGCAGGACTTTGCAGAAATGACATGTGCTTCAGATACACCTCTAGTCTGTTCTGCAAGGGCTTGAATTCACCACTGCCCTTTCTGTGAATCGCCTAGTTCAGTCCTGACAGCAGTGAATTGTCCAGGATCCTCAAAGGTTGCCAAAACATAGGACTACCCCTGTGCTATGCGTTCCTGGCTCTCAGAGCGATACCATGTTAGTTTTTCTTCTTTCTTTATGTATGGGATTCACCCTCAGCACCTGCAGGAGGGAGGTATAAGATTCTTCCTTTGCCTGTTGTTTGTAGGTTATATTTGCATGCGATGCCCTTTGGACAGGTCAGTGTTAATTTGCTATCAGGAGCCTCTGTTTTATGAAAATTTTGCGACTTGTTCGCTGCTGTGAGCTGTTGCCCATGGGCACCTGAAGACCATGCCGACAAGCACGGTGTGACTACTCAGAAAGCAGAGCGTAACAACTGTTGCAGCCTGGGAGCGGGCTCGCCGTTTAACACAGGTGTGACGTATAAAGTGAAGGGCTCGGCCAACCTCATCGGGGATAGATCTTTCCCAAACTGTGACATGTCACTGACTTCTAATATTGTGTCTCCTCTGCTGAGTAACAAAACTGTAAGAGGTGATGTCAGTTATCCCCCCAGCAAATTCTCCTTCACCTCCAGTGTCAGAGGAGAGACAAGGCACCATTTCCCTCTAAACCTTTATGGTATAGGTTGTGGTGAAAAAAGAAATAACGTGGCAGATGCTTGCTCAGCCCAGAGAAGATGACTGTGCCTGTCCCTTCATCACCCAAGTCAAAAGTTAACAGTGTGTATTTGGCGACTAAGCCTCCCTCTCCCAGAAATGTGGAGCTCGGTAGAGAGATCCCAGGGGAAGCCACATGCCACAGTGTAAATATGGATTTTCCCACAGATAAACAAAATATTTAGCAAAGTTTCTAAACATCTTATCTTAATATTTCAGCTCATATGAGGACTGTTTCTTTGGAAGTTGTTTTGTATTCTAGTTATTCCTCTCAGGGCTGCGCAAATATGGACTGAAAATGTGTCTGACTGGAGAGAGGGATTTTTCATCCTGAACAGCTTGGGCTGTGATTTTGACTGACTTTGCAGACTAAGGGATAAGATAGTTGCTACTTGTAGACGCATCTGATCTCTCATTGCCAAGAGGACATGCTGGCATTCTGATAAGGAAAAGTAACACCGAGTTATTTCTCCATTCACAGAACACAAATCTGTTTTTGCAAGCAGTTTGCCACATTGTGATATGAATCAATATAGCCTCTTCACTAATCCCTAGTTGAGGGCCATTTCATTTGCACTTGGTATCTGTGTAGTCTAGTCTGAGGTGAGTAGGGTGTTTCTTTGCACTGCTGAAGGTTTGCTACAAGGCATCATGAGAGATGGCTGTTTCACTGCTGGGTAAAAAATCCTAAACATATGCAGTATGTTTTGTAGAGCATTAAGGCATCGTTTCACTGAAAAGTAATGAGAAATGGACTATTAACTGTAACCCGTTATTGCATATGCAAAGTTTGTGAACCAAGTTTAATTAAATTCAATAAAGACATATGCAATAAAAATGGACAATTAGCAGCAGTGAAAGATTCTGATCCGAATCTGTGATGACTTTCTTCATCCCTATAGCACAGTGAGAAATAAAAAGACTACGTAATCTCAACTCTGACATATATAGAAAAGGGAAGTTCTACATTGCCCATATTGCAAGTAGGTAAATTCAGTTTACCTGTGTTTGTCCTTGATTACTCACTGCTTTCTCCTCTGCCTGTAGACCTCAGCATAAATGTCTAGCCTCCCCAGTCACCTCCAGATACTGAGAAAATTCTTTGTGTCACAGAGAGAGCACACCTACTAAATACAAGAGGTTGCAGTGCAAGTCTAACGAATTCTTACAGGAGATTTGCTAATCTGTACAAAGCGTTGATAGCAGCTAGCGAGTATTGCAGCATGCTCCACCCTGCAGGCCACAGGGTGAGTGATAAATAATGCTGGAGGGATGGAGAGCTGAGCTGAGGAAAAATGCGCTCATTCAATACTGCAGATTCTCTGTGCTGTGTCATCATCTCTGGTGATGCTAGGATGAGAGCAACAGTGTAGATCTGTTGTTAAAAGGCTCAATACTTGCACACTCAGTCTGGGAAAATCCCTGTAGGTCAGAAACTGCATTGGCTGATCAAAATTGCATTGCAGCCCTTTGGGTTGGAGGCCTCAAGAAATTGAACTTTCCAACTCCTTCTAGATCTAACTGAATCAGAAACTTAGCCCAAAAAAAATATTCTGTGATGCTTGAATTAAAAAAAAAAACACAAACCAAAAAAAAAAAAAAAAAAAAAAAACCCAAACCAAAAAAAACCCCCCATAAACCCAAAACCAAACCAAACAAGAAAAGATAAATTATTCACAGAATCATAGAATGATTTGGGTTGGAAGGGACCTTAAAGACCATCTAGTTCCAGCCCCCTGCCATGGGCAGGGACACCTTCCGCTAGATCAGGTTGCTCATAGGCCCATCCAACCTGGCCTTGAACACTTCCAGGGATGGCGCACAGCTTCTCTGGGCAACCTGTGCCACTGCCTCACCATCCTCATAGGGGAGAATTTCTTCCTAGTATCTCATCTAAGTCTTCCCTCTTCCAGTTTAAAGCCATTGCCCTTTGTCCTATCACTCCGTGCCCTGTAAAAAGTCCCTCCCCAGCTTGCTTGTAGGCCCCTTTAGGTACTGAAAGGCTGCTCTAAGGTCCCCCCAGAGCCTTCTCTTCTCCTCTCCAGGCTGAACAACCTCAACCCTTGTCCTCATAGGAGAGGTGCTCCATCCCTTGGATCATCTTCATGGCCTCCTCTGGACTCGCTCCAACAGGTCCATGTCCTTCTGGTGTTGGGGGCCCCAGAGCTGAAGGCAGTACTGCAGGGGGGGTCTCACCAGAGCAGAGCAGAGGGGCAGAATCCCCTCCCTCGACCTGCTGGTCACGCTGCTTTTGCTGCAGCCCAGGATACAGTTGGCTTGCTTACTTACTTTTTGGCTGCCAGCACACATTGCCAGGTCACATTGAACTTCTCATCAACCAACACCCCCAAGTCCCTCTCCTCAGGGCTGCTCTCAATCCATTCACCACCTAACCTGTATTTTCGCTTGGGATTGTCCTGACCAACGTGCAGGACCTTGCACTTAGCCTTGTTGAACTTTGAGGTTCACACGGGCCCACATCTCAAGCCTGTCCAGGTCCCTCTGTATGGCATCCCTTCCCTCTAGCATGTCAACTGCACCACACAGCTTAGTGTCGTTGGCAAAATTGCTGAGGGTGCACCAATCCCATTGTCCATGTCACTGGCAGAGACGTTAAATCAAACTCTGCACATCCCATAACTCTTCATGGCCCAAAATCCAGATGAAAGTTTTGATACTGGACTTCTTCCACATCCTAAACTGGCATGCAGTGCTATATTCAAAAAAGGAAAACATAAAAGGTTAGCTGTGCTTCTTAGAGTCTTGTCTTGGACAAAGATTTTTGTTTTTTTCTTGCAAAGGGATGAATGCAACTCTGCTAGCACCGCAGGTAACATCTGTCCTGCAACTTGCATAAGCTGACATAAACTTGGTGCAAACCCTAACTGCTTCAGATGTGTACTGCCGACACAATGATACAGAGTCATAGCTCAATAAACCAAACCAGCTTCTTTTGGTGTCCTGCCTGCTCTAGCACATCACTAAAGCTGACTGGAAACTGGCCAAGAGAAACAGTTCCTCTGGCAAAATTCTGACTCCTTGAAAGCGAAGCACGTTATGAAAATGCCTCAGTTTTTTTTTGCCTTAGGGCAGTAACTTTCAATTCTGAGCTTTTTGGAAAGTAACACTACAAGTTTTTCTTCTGAAAAAATATTTTCTTTGTTTTTAATACTTGTACTTATGCAGTATGTATGTTTATATAGTGCACAATGTAGGAAAGAGTTGTCCAGTTTCAATGACAGATTTTTTTCTTGATTGAAACATGTTTCAGTTGTCTGAAAATAAATCTCAAGTATTATAACTTACGACAAATATATTTCTTTAAAAATCCTAGAGTAAAAGAAAATGAAAAAGTGGTAGTTTCATGTAAAACACAAAATCTGATTTCATTTCAGCTTTACAGACAGCACTGCCTGTATATCTGTAGCTTCAGAAGATGTCTTCATATGAAAAACCTCTCATGCAAAACTGATGTTGTTGTGTTCCTATCTCTAAAGATCTGAATCTCTAGATATAGCTGCATTTACTTTGAATTTCAGACCTAATGGATAAAGGAATAATAAGAGTTTTCCTGGAAATCCTTGGAGTTTTCAGTTTGTTGGGGTCATATTCTTATTCCTCATGTTCACCTCCCTGTCTTTGTCTGTATCTAGGCTTGAGTAAAGCAGAGCTTTTAAGGATGCCATTGAAAATCAGGGGAGGGGAAGAATATCTTCAGAGGATAGTTGTGTGCATGTGGAGGGAGGGGGGATATTTAATGAGATTTAATGGAGCTGGGAGCTGGGTTATTTAAGACTGGTGCAAAGATCCTTTATATTGACAACTCACTGTATGAACCATAAACTCTTCACTCTGTGCATATAAAAGATGAAAGGTCCAATTACTTACTGAGGCATTAAACACCCAGGGGACAAAGATGCCTGTCTAGCAATTGTAAACATATTGACTGAAACCTATTTGAATTTCAAATTACCAAATGTCCCAATTTTTGAAAAGCTTCCTATGATAACCAAGGTCTGGAAAGTCAATTGAAACTTAATTCTTCTGTATATCGCATGGGGGAAAAGGACATGAATCCGGACAGATTCAGTTATTTAATTTTAATGAAAAAATAGATAGTGGCTTTATAATTTCCTTATAGAGTAGTAGATGGGAATTCATCTCCTTTTTCTAAGGTGTTATCCCAGGATAAATGACAATAGAGATCTGCCAAACACAGATTGCCAAGAGTTTTATGTCCAAGGATTTTCTGCTTCCTCTTGTCCCTAGATCTTTTTCCCTCCATCTGGGACCAGGCCTTTCTGACATACCAGCCAAGTCCCAATTAGCATTTTCCTCTCTGTCCACAGATAGTGCAGATGGTATTCATAAAGCGTTACACAGAGGATCTGTTACAGGGTGCCGTACATCCACACATTGCAGAAAAACACGTTTATTGTCTTGTCTATTAGAAAGACTCTGGCAGAGCAAATCAGGCACAGGTCAGTGCTGCTTCTATCAGTATCGTGCCAGTAAGATATCCTGTGACTGCCATGAGCACAAAGTGAGTCCTGAGAGCAACTGGGGGAAAAAATGCCACAGCAGTCTGCCCAGTGTCCTCGCTTTCACCATCTTCTTGAGGTGTTTGAAATCCCCCCAGCATCAGATGCTCAGATGCTCTTGGGGCGAGCCAGGGACTTGCCATGGTCTCAGGACCGATTAGCTGTTTGCCAAGAGATGGCTGGGCAGAGCTCCAGTTGAACGAAAATTTACAACTAACTCTCCCTGACTTGCACTGCTCTTGCCACATTCAGTAGTAGAAGAGTTCATTATGATTAATGCCATTACTCTGAATACCAATGGAATCAATTATTTCCTCTGTATTGGACAGCATTGCCCGAAGCGTTGACTCCACATAAAACCATGAAAACAATTAGTACAATGTAATTGTGCGTATTTATTGTTGAATTCGTTTTCCTTTTGTTTTTACTGTAATGTCATATACAAAGCAAAGGTACACAGCAGCAGCAGGGTTGTTATCAAAACCTCAGAGTTTATCCTCCCCTTTATATGCACTGCACAAATAGAGCGAGCATCCATAATTATAACAGTTGTCTGCGTGTGTACTGCTGGGCAGAAGCAGCACCTACTACTGTACGGCTGCCTTGGCATAATAAGGCTTTTATCAGATACAGTCAACAAGAACACCACTCAGTCCTTCTGTCTGAGTAAAACTGGTATTTGTTGTTGGTTTTGTTCTAATACATTCTCATTAAAGGAGGATGAGTTGCTGCATATCAGCTACATTCAGCTGATCGTGAAAGAGATTTCATATTTCCGCCTTTGTCTCGGGTGGTTTCTGTTGGGATTCCCATCATGCAGTCATTTTTCTGTATTCCATTTTCTCTCTGTCTTGGTGTACAGTCATAAATGAAGGCAAGCATTTATCACCACAGCAGCTTTAAATATCAAATGCTTGATGAATTTACCGTCAGCTGGCTGGAAGCAATACTGTGATTGCAGCATTTTATAATCATCAAGACTTGTTTCTGTAAGCTGAATTAATTTGCATGAGCAATGTGTTATTAGCAAAGTTGCTGGTAACTAGCATGTATAAGCAAATTGTGGGAGAAGACTCTTGCTGTCTGTGCTTTCCTTGATGAAACTCGACTTTATGAGATATTTTAAATCAATAGGCGAAGAATTGGAACTGAAGGCAAAGGTTTAAAACGGGTGCAAGGAATCTGACTCCATGTCAGGTAGATCCTGCAGAGCCAGGGAATGTCTCTGGCTCTACAGGGCATTCCCATATTTCTGTCAACACTTATCTCCAGCTGTGGTCTTATAGTACAGTAAATCCAGCACTAGGGTTTGTAATGCCAAGTCAAAAATACAAAAAGAAACATTTTTCTTGTATAAACTCAACCCATCGTTCAAGTGTGCTCAAAAAATCTTGACAAGTTAATTGTGTACCAGCAGATCAGACATTGCCTGTCCTCCTTTATGCAAGTAGAATAAAGCCAATCAATGCTCTATAGCATGCATGCTTATCCTTCTCTAAATGGAGTATTTACATCTAGATGGACTGTAGCATACAGATCTGGAAGGACGACTGGGCTAGCATTTGTTCTGATTCCCTTGGATGACTTCTTAAGACGGTTGAAGGTTTCTCTGTCATGGCTCGGGATGGACTTTTGTGTCTGCAGCAGGAGCTTCAGCTATTCCTGTCCATGAAGGTTCTTAAATGCTACTGACAATTATTTTAAGTGGAAGGCAGTGTTTACACTTCCCAGTCTCAGTGAGGTTTCTCTAGCTCATTGTGGTATTTATTGCTGTTTAACCTGTATCGTTCCCTACAACTACTTGAAAGGAGGTTGTAGCGAGGTGGGAGTCAATCTCTTGTCCCATGTAACAAGCAATAGGACAAGAGGAAGCAGCTTCAAGTTGCACTGTGGGAGGTTTAGATTGGATATTAGGAAAAATTTCTTCACTGAAAGAGTTGTCAAGCATTGGAACAGGCTGCCCAGGGAAGTGGTAGAGTCATCATCACTGGAAGTATTTAAAAGACGTGTAGATGTAGCACTGAGGGACATACTTTAGTGGTGGCCTTGGCAGTGCTAGGTTTACGATTGGACTCGGTGATCTTAAAGGTTTTTTCCAACCTAAATGATTCTATGATTCTATGATTAATTGCGCATGTACAAAAGCTTCTGGTGGTGTGCAAAATGCTAATAACGGATCCTAATGACTGTGCACCTCCCTCTCCTTCATTGGTCTGTACCTTATTGATGTTTTCATTAAACTGTCCAAACAGCGAGGCTGGATGCACATACCATAATGTTTCCTTTTCATCAGAGGAAAAAACAGACCCTAAAAGAAATTAGTGGTTGGAGGATGCCAGACAACTAGCTCTGAAGGGTGAACAAAAGCACTCTGAATAATCATGTAAGAACTGACCATCAGAAGGGATGGCAGAGGGGGAGGCTATGCCTCCACAGAGCTCACAGAGAGGCAGGTGGTGATAGAACGTTAAAAGGAACTTTTTGCATTTTTTGAGAAACTTGTCTGAAAATGGGTCTTGATCTCATAGGGATGCTAGGAGACATTCACATGGCAACGGAGGATACCGTGTTTGGGGAAAAAAGGCATATGGGAAAATCTAGGGGTTTTAGATGCTTGTGTGTAATTGTAAAGGACTGCAACACACATAGAAGCTAATTTACCAATACTGAGGTACATCCCTTAGGAGAGTCCACTCATTGCCTCGGGAGGAAGATGCTGGACAGTAAGAGCCACTACTAGAATTTCCAAGAACTTCTTAAGTATGCTGAGAAGAAGGTAATGAGGAAAGCCTCTGGGCACCTTTGGGTGATCCTTGAAAGATAATGGAATGACCTGTTAGCTTGACAGCTCTTGCAGCCTTTCTAAAATTATTTACAAGTCCAATTTTGCTGCATCTACTACTGTGGAGATCTTAAATAGTTCTGAAGAGGGGAAAAAGCTCTGAGAGAGGGAGGGAGGTCAGGGATCAGAAGCTTTTGTGGCAAGATGGAGTCATACAGAAAGACATTTAGCATATGCATGTGATATAGGTGAGACTTCCCATAGCCCAGAACAGCAATCCTTGAGTTGCTTTTGCTCCAATATCTGATATGTGGCTTTCTGGTAACCACTGCTGCTGCTTCTTGAGGTGAGGGGACATCACAAGAGGTTGGTCAGACCCTGATGTAGTCGTGGCTGATCTACAAGGACTTTCAGCCTGTGCATGGTTGCAAGTAGCAGAATTTTGTGGTTCCACATGGAGAGAGCTGATAGCTCAAGGGCTAAGCCGGGCGGTCAAGGTAGCTAGCGGAGAATGGCGTTTAAAGACATAGTTGGAGTCAGAAGTGCAATCAACCTCATTATCTGTAACGACGGGAAGAACTTATGCCAATCATAGGTCTGCTGATAATAGAGCGAAACTGTTTTATTTCATCAGAGGATCAAATGGGGAGTTGAATAACACTGAGAATACAGCCAAGCGTTTCAGTGAGATATAGAGAACTGGCTGCAGCTTCTAAAAGTCCAAGGTTGTTAAAGTTTCAAATTGCAAGCACAAAATAAAGCTATTGTAGGTCAATTTTAGTGGTTCCCAAAATGCATTTATTTTTTTTTCCCTAGGTCTGTGCATTTTTATGTGTCTTGCCAAGGGAACTTGGCTGTATCAGTGGAAAGATATGAAAGATAGTGCCACTGAATGCTGATTTACTTCTAAAGTATTCAGAATACAGGGACAGTGTAGTGGACATGCAAGTTTTTATTGGAATTCACTTGGAACAACCTGCATGACTTGCAATGCCTCCATCCAAAACCTGTGTTATTCTCACAGCTTTATCACATACCTATCTTCTCTTTATCTTCTTAGGTATATATATACACATTTCTCTATATATTTGTATATACATTAATTTATCCTTGGTTAATACTACCTTTTAGAAAACAGCATAGTTCCTTTGTCTCCTAAACTAAGGACTTGGCCATCCCAGTTTTTATTCCCTCTTGGAGTTCTGAGGATGGTATATGTAAAAAGGTGCAATAAATCTTTGTTCTTTGTGTTTTTCTTCTCACTTTATGAATTTTGTCACATATTAGCTCAGATGTGTCTCTTTTATTAAATTCATAAATTACACTCAACCTTTATTTGTCTGTTCATCAACTCACCCTCTATTTTGTTACTCCTTTGAGAAGAATCCAGTGTGAATTTGAATTTATGAATGAACAGTGTCTCCCATGTTGATTGAATGTTCTAGGTGTTCACGCATTTCACTATTTTCTGCAGTTTGATCTTGATCTAGTGATCAGAAATGGTTTCTTTTTTCAAGCAGAATATCTAGAGATGTTTCTTTTGCAGCTCGTCTGAGATCTGTGTTACAAAGCCCCCTCGCTGGCTGCATGGGACTCCACCAAACCTGATGGATGAGTAAGAGTAATAACTTGTCATTTTGTAGAGCTTTTCATCAAAGATATTTCAAAGCTCCTTTCAATGGAAGCATCATAACCTCCATATACCAAAGGAGAAATCAAGGCACAAAGCTATTCAGGAGATGAGAAAAAGCATCCAGGTGTCCCAGTAGTTCCCTTCAGTGGTTTGTCAACTACCTTCACTGCTGACCTTAACTTGTGTCTTGCTGTTATTCCACCTTTCACTCTTCAATCTATGGAGGTACTGGGGAGAGGGCATTGATGTCATATCTTCTTCAGTGTCATATAACACAAGGCAGACCTAACATTATAAAATAACAGGATTTTTTTTTAAATTCCTAATACGAGTTTCTGTTAGAGCTCTGTATAAATAATTGATTAAGTTTCAATTTATACTCAGAATAATAACTGACATGGTTGTAAATGTGTTCATTGATATCTAATTTGGTGTGGCTAATTTCCTCAATGCCAGCTAAATGCCTGGATATTTCTTATCTCATTAATGTATTATCTGAATCTTGTTGCACATTTGTTCAGTGCTTGTGTAACTATGACTTAATTACATGGCAACTGAGTTTATACCCTGGTATAGAAGGATTGCTCCTTGAACAGTTTCCTCAGATAAACAATAGATAATTGCTATGTTCCTGCTTTAATTAATGTAAATTATAAGATTATTTGAATGATTTTGGGTCCAGCCTTGGTAAGACGCAGATCACTTCTCAAGTCACGCTGAGCTCCCACAGCGCCCACTGGAGTCAGTACTGTCCGTCAGTACAGGCTTTCATCCAGCTGTACAGGAATCAGGACTTTTGCATATGAAGACATTGTCCCTCAGTATGTGGGAATGGAACATACATAATAACATTTAACATTTCGCTCATTGTGGCAAGAATTGCCTATCCCCACGCCTCAGAGAAGGACGTGCAACATGTTCTTGCACTCTGCGACCTACTTAAAGCAAGGGGGAGTCAACATCTATTAGTTCCTCTCTGTTATATCAATCAATACTTTGTCCTTAAAGCGGTTGTTTTCCTCTCCCTGCTGCACAATTCATGATCTCAGGGCAAAACTTCTCACCTCCATCCCCAACGCTTTTTCCCGTTAATACAGTCAAGTGAGCGCTGATGTCCAAACCGCACCCGAGACAAGACAAAGTGTGGGAAGGGAACGCTGCAGCTTTCTCGGCGCTCTGGCGCCTGCTGGATGAACAACTCTGACTGTCCCGTGTTTCTTATCTCCTCCTCTCCCGGTGGGGTGGGCAGGGAGTGCAGACAGCTTTTGTGGGGATTCAGTGCAGAGGTGTGTTGTACAGCCTGTGAGCACCAAGAGGCACAGAAAGTGCCGCTGTGCTGCAGCGTTCCTGAAACGACGGAGGGAATGCACACACAATTGGAGATGCTGGGGAAAAAATACGAGTGATCCTTCAAGATACTTAAATAAAGTTTGATGACTCAAGTGAAATGCTCTCGTTAGGCCCTCTGGAGGAGAATTTGACATTTTCTATGCCACCTGCAAGATTAAAAGAAAATGCTGTTGGCTTCTGCATTGTCTCCTGAAAGGCACAGAGGCTGACTGAAATGTAATTAAATTACCTGCAGCATTCATCTGTTGTCATAGCAGCCCTTGCAATGAATATAACAATAATTTCATCTACAGCTTAGCTTAGTGCAGCTTTGCCTAGACCAGCCAGAAAGCAATTTTCTATCCCGTATCTGGCAGAGAGGGAGTTCAAGGGTTCCCATTTCAGTTTCACCAACAGTGGTCTACAACAGGCTAAGATCACAGATTATGCCTTTGCTGCATTCCTCCAATATCAGACAGCACCCATTGCCTGTGGATGATCTCATGTGATTCAGGAGATCAGATTAGATAACTATATTTTCTTCTAGCCTTAAAAATCCCAGAATCACTGCATCAACTTATATGCAAGTAATAAAAGCACAGTGCAGTGTTTTTCCTATCTTGATAAAGTCCACCAAGAAGATCTGGCTGTGCTGTAAACATATGCCCTTCATTTTGCTGGAACTGTGTTTGAGTCTGGCGGTGAGGAGCACAGTAAGGACACAGCAGTTCTGGCAGTGATGGAGGGCACAGCAGACTGGGTAGAATTTGTCTTTTTTTTTTTTTTTTTTTTAACTTGCTAAGTAGTATGTTTCAAACTGAGATGTTATTGATGGTCCCAGGTGGCTCTAAGCATCTCGTGACTGTCCTTTGGTAAATGTGGAATGAGCTCCCTGGCTCTGTTCAGTATCCTGTAGGTAAGTGGAACTGATGGCTGTGCTTGGCAGAGAGAGGCCAGCAGACTGTCTCTGCAGAAAGGCTAAAGCAATGAATGATCCCGAACGCCTGGATAATGTCCAATACCTAAAGGTGGTGCATCCGTTAAGTCTAAGAAAGGTTAACAGGTTATTACTAATTTTCATGACTGACTTACACTTCTTTGGATATGGAGGACTTCATCATTGATTTGTCACTGTAAGAAATTTGCTGATATTAAATTTTATTTTATTTTTTACTGCTATTTATTTACTACTTTCTTCCAGAAATTACTGTTATTTACAACCTTTCTCAATTAAACAGGCTCACAATTCAGGTATGTAGGAGTAATGTTTCAAGAGGACAATTAAAAACAAGACTAGAAGTATATGATAAATGAGACATACAGCATCTGTAGGAAATCTGTGGCTCTACCTAATATACCTGGGACATATCCCATTCTTTTTGCTTCTGTCCCTTCCATTTCTGTTCAGTAGCTTTAGAGAGCTGAGATTCATCCTATGATGATTTGTTTTTATCTCACATATTCAGGAATTTACAAGTTGAAGAGTGTTTAAATATCATGCAAAAAAAAGACTAACTTGTGCATGGCCAAGATAAGCTGATTTGTAAGCTGAGGCTTCCCTCAGCCTGATGCATGGAGTATTCTTCCTTTGGGCGTGCTCTGCTCAGAGCATTGAAGCTTTCTCTCACTGGGGCAACTGCACGTAATGGTCTTCCCAGGCTAAACAGCGCTAAAATGAGTTGTTGAAAATTGCTTACGTGTTATCATTTTACTTTTCTTTGTATGAATAGACCTAATAATATAGCCATATGCACAGCACCTTTCCTATGATGCTTTCAAATGCTTTACACAGGTGCATAAATAATATTTATTCCTGTTTTACAGATGAGATAAGAGGGACGGCAGTAACAGAAGAGCATGGCTGAGTCTCAAGCAGGGTTGGCAAGAGTTATATGTGCCTTTGCCATGCTGAATCATACCAAGCAGTACCTTCTTAGAGTTTGGTAAGTATCAAATAAATATCACAGGCAGGTCTTGCACCAGACATGTATGTCCATCCCTTGGGAGTGACCCAGAGGCAGGTAGAGAACAGCTGTATTCCTTCAGCTACAGAGCAAAGGAGAAGTGTGGTTCCCTACTGTGCCCCCACCTCCCACTAAAAAAGGGCTAAAGTATCTTTCAGAAAGGCATCAGGAGATGAAGAATCTATCATTTTCCTCGGTGCTGTGTTCCCTTGTTTTTCCCCTCATTTCTTCCTGGCCTGAAATCTGGGGAGCACACAGTCACCCAGCGTGGGAACTCATGTCCTCTCCTACCAAGGGATTTGCTTCGAAAGCAAGCAGAAGGGATAAACACAAGCACTCGTCTGTTCTTTGTGGCCAGAATGAATTGCTATTCATATACAAAAATTACCTTTTTTGGGTTCAGATATGAGCTGGTCGTTGGTCAACTCCAGTTCCCATTTGGGTGAAATATGGTAAATTCAGAGCTATAAATGATTGTGAGTTGCAGCCAAGTGAACTTGGATCCGTGAGGTTTACAAGGGCTTGCTCACTGAGAAACCCCGGTAGGTGGCCGTCAGTACCTGCAGTAGAGAGCTGTGAAACCCAGTCTCTTTTACAAGACAACAAAGCTTCTGAGACAACAAAAGTTTTGCTCTGGGTTGTATTGCAGAGGCTGCAGGGTTGGAAATAACAAAAAAGTATTGAGTGGCTTAGCCATCATGGCCTGGCTAACCTATGAATAACTGATTTTCCTGTGATTCACATGTTACTTTGAAAAAACTCCAGTTTCTCCTTTGGAGAATGTTACAGCTTTAAATGAATTACATGTGACTTAAGTAACCTACCCCTGAGAAGCACCAGCAGCAGGTTTGTTCCATAGCTTGCAGAAGTTGCTCTCCGTGGCTTTGGTCTCCCTGGCTGCTGGGTTTGTATCCCATGGGGCTGCAACGCGTGATGCTTTTGAGCATCGTTCTCTGCTACGTCAGGGATTGTGGGGAAAGGAAAGAGCCAGCCTCCCACATCCCCTTCCCAGGCCCAGGACTCCTTGGATGTTTGATTTATAATCTATAATGGAGCGTTGGAAATGGAGAGCATGTTTTAGGGTTTAACAAGAGGAGCTGCTGATGAAAACTGAGACCTGAAAAAGGATTGAATGCCACCAGAATTTCTGGTCTGACGCAAAAATTAGGTCAGTTGTGAAGGGGTAAATTAAAGAAAGACAGAAGTTTAAAGATCCAACAGTAAATATGCTGAAGGTCATGGGACAGAACAAGTTAATAAACTCAACTGGATAATTTAATTCAACGCAAAGAATGCATCTGTGTGCACTGAATAGTAGGTAAGAATTTGACATGACAAGATGGGAAGGCTTTGTTATCCTCTTGTCTTGCCGGGATTTGCTTCAATTATGCCAAAGAATATTACTTCATTCTTGGCCTAATAACATTGTAGAGGAAATTAAATTACTCGTATATAACAAAAGTGAACTGATTTTGACATCTCTTCTAGGCAAACCTCCTGTATTAGCTCCTAAGCGCATTCTCCCTCACTTAAGGTCTCATGCATATGTATGTTATCACTCATAGTAAATATAAGCACTTTGTGAGAACGCAAATTAACTGCAGGATGTAATGGAGGTTGCCAAGGGCATTTTTTATTGTTGACTGTAACATGAAATCTACAATAGGCGTACAATAATGAATGGATCATGAGGCATGGAGAAATAATCCCGCCAAAGGGTGCTCTGACATCAGAAACCACAACAGCAAAACTGATGTCACTAGAACCTTGAGCTGCTTTTATTTAATTTCATTTTAAAGGAGCTTCGGTTTAGCTTGAAGTTTTCCTTTATATTTTTATAACGTGTCAATTGGTGAAAACAATTAAAGATTGTAGAGCTAAAAAGTAATTAATTTTAATTTTTAAGGCTGATGATAGACCTTAGCCTTTGGTATTAGCTAGATTAATAATGGTGGGTTTTCTCTGGTGCAATGGCTCTTTCGTAACCTTTGGTTGCTTTTTCATTACATTAGCTAGGTTTTGGAAAGTTTTTTATAATACCTTTGGTCCAGAAATAAACCTCACAGTCTTGAAACTAAGGTTGAACCCTGCAAGGCACAGACTATTTTATCAACGATCTGCTCTTGCAGGCTTTCATTAGGAGGAAGCTAACACATGCCAAACAATACAGCATTTAAAAGAGTGGAGCTTTATTTTTAAAACCCATTACTTTTCCCAGCCCATTCCGAATGCAGCTCTCAACCTTTGTTCTTTCAATAAAACAACTTCTTATTTGACCTTTTCTTTGACTCCATCCCCCAGCCCAGCAGTAGCTCCATGTTTGGAGCTTGCCCATGCCAAGGACAGTGCCAGGAGCAGTTTCTTCTGCAACCATGTTTTGGGGATAGATACCTCTGACTTTCATCACCCATGAACTGATGTCCTGGACAGTGAGAGCTAGTTTTGAGACGGACATTCCTGCAGTATTTTCTGTAATTTCTGTCTTGAGCCTTAGGTTCTTTCTATGAAGCGAGGATGGAGTTTTAGGGGTGTTGCTGGGCTTTTTGTTTTAAACTCAGTAAAAGAACCAAGAAAGGCTATGAGGAGAGGAGGGCAGGCAGGAAAGAGGCCAGTAACTGCCCAAGTATAGCAGAGGGGAGTGGGAACAGCTCTGCCTGCCTTTTCCTAAGGGTTGCAGCACTGCTGTCCTAGGGAGCAAGAGCCAAGTCCTCTTTAGGCCGTGATGGATCTCCCTGTGCACAGGGATATACTGCCATTGTCAGGCATGTCATTGTTACAAAGGAGCAGATCAAAGAAAAACAGGCAGCTTATATATTGCAGGCATGGAAGGAGGAGGAGGAGGAAAGGAGTTGAACTTTCATTGAAAATGGCAATGTCCTCTCCATCCATGATTGAGTAGATGAGAAAAATGGGAGAAAAATGGAGACAGATTTCCCTGGGTTAACCATAACCTTGCTTTGCTGCAGTTCAGCATCACAGGCTTCTCTGCAAAGCACATCGTGCGTGTCAGCCCTCTTGGCGCTGAGTAATTGCATTGTGGAGCGGGCGCTGAGATGGCAGAGAGCGATCCTCAAGGTGCAGCAGAGCCTGCAAGCAGGTCAGACTCCTGCACCCAGAGCATCGCACATCCAAGGGCTAAGTCATTCTGATGCAGCCTTTAAAGAATAATTCCAAATGCCAAGCATTATGTAAGACATTTGCAAAATAAATGAAATATAGAAACTAATAGAGAATGAAATTTCTGCTTATTTTACCCATCATCATTTTTGTTTCTAAAGCAAAATGAGTCTGGCACACAGACGATGAGAAACACAGTGTTTTAATGACACTTACAGCATCCCAGAGGACCATTCAAAGCGACAAAAAACTGGTGATGTCCTTAAAGACAGCAGATGGTTTCTTCAAGGTGAGTAATTTTATTGTTTATTGCCTGCTCTGTATACTGCAGGGAATGACATTTAAGAAACTGCTCAGAAATGTTTTTTCAAAGCACAAAGAAAACATTTAGGAGCCAAATTATCTATACCAGTGACTGTGTCATCACCAGAGCTTGGAGCCTGGCTTAAAGGCACGTAACAGATTTGGGACAGTGAACTTTCAGAAAACGTGGAATAGAGGTCAGGTTTGTGCTTCTACCAACTTCACCATCATTGCAATGACCTCCAGCATGGGCTCAAAATCTGGAGAGGAGGGTGGGGAAAAGAAACTATGACACCCCCCTAGGCTGAAGTCTGTAGTTAGGCAGTGGCAGCACTGTCAGTCACTTTGGTGTCACTCACCATGCTGCAGCTACAGCACTATTTTAAACTTGATGGCATGCAGCTCGGCTGAAGAAGCATGTTAAGAGGCTAAAAGCACATTAAATACCAAACAGAAGATCTCTTGCAAGGAGGTAGTGGTTTCGCTGTATTTCATGGCTCAGGGGGGCTTGTGACAATGTCTTTGTTAATGGAGGGGACAGTGGCTGAACTGACTTGTGTGTGCTACAGTGGCCTCTGTTGGGATGCGTGTAATGGGCTCGTTTGGGTGGGATGCTACTTCCCAGCTGCTGGAACATGGTGGGGTCCTCCAAAATGCGGCCAGGTAAGTCCTTCATCTGCGTTTAGATGGAAACAGGCCCCGAGATTCAGGTAGAGATAAAAAAAAGCCAAGAGTCCAGAGGAAATCTTGGAACGGGAATGCTTTTACATGACATATAGAAATACAGCCTCTGGAAAAAAAAAAGTGTTGTTATAAAAGCAGGTCATCTTATGAAGCTTTTATTATATAGCTTTTTCATCTTTTCAGGAGAACTAAATACCATTCAAAAGCTTTCCTTTTCTAAGATATTTCAAAGTTTCCAGATCTGGCCAAAAAAAGAGTAGTATATAGTGCAATAAGACCTGGAAAGTGTCATTAAATCTCCTGTAAGCTTGTGTTCAAAATTTCATCAGTACTGAAGATTTTAACACATTCATATTTGGCCAAACCTTCCACTTCATTTTCAGTGGGGTTTTTTTTCATTTTTCCTCTTCATATTCATATTCTCCCTTCAATTCTCATCCCAACAGATATCTGTCACTTCTCCAGGGAAGTATTAACTCTGAATAGAAATTCAAGTATGACCTTTTCCACAGGTGAAATACTTATTGCTCACTAGTGCAAACTGTTTTGAGACTGTACCTCCCTGATGCTCTGTCCAAAGCTGTCTGCCACCAATGGCTTTGACCATTTTGTTCTGATTCTACAGTCGGATTTGAAGCCTGGAAAGCAGGCACGTGCTTTTGCGGGGGAAAAAAAAACCCACTCTCTGAAGAGTAGAAGAAAGAATATATCTAACTTTTTTGTTTGGCTTTGGGGGGTTTTTCTTCTTTTTTTTTTGGGTTACTTCTGGAAGGATGGTGAAAAGGTCACAGCAGAATTACAGGAGAAAGGTGTCCATAGCTCAGCCGTGCAAGCTGCTTTCAAAGCAACTTTTCAGGCAAAAAGATAAAATATAACCAAAGACAACAACTTTTTTTTCCTTTTACGTGAAAGACCATGTAAAATTTCAGCCTTGAGAAGGGTGGAGGGAGAGACAGCCTTTTAGACCAGGCAGAGCATCACTCATCAGCCATCTGCGACAGCTCAGGCACAGAGTCCTTGCCTATGCAGTCAGAGCAATGCACCTCGGGAGAGTGAGTGTATTATTTGGAGATTATTTTTTTTTTAATTAAAACCCTCAGGGAGACCATCCTGCATGGGTGTCAGGGGCCACCACAAAAATTTAGACCTGTCTTTTTGTTTTTCCAATACAAAGATAGACTTTCTCTTGGAGCTGAAAGTCTGGGGCGAATTAATGGGCATGTGTTGAGAGAAGCCTGTGAGTTGTTAAATGAAAAAGAAGCAGCAGGAAGGCAGAGGAAATGCAGGCTTTGGGGTTATTGCTTTCATTTTTAGTAATTATGCAGGAGATCTGGAGTAGGGAGTTAGCAGCTGGAAATGAGTAAAGCAGAAGCCAGCCCTATACAGCTTGCTAGTGAAAATTAGGTGGGGAAACACCCTGTTAACCCAGTAAGCATACACACGATATCTAAACTAGAAGTACCTCACCATAATAGTTATGTGCAAATTAAATGATAGCAAAGAGAGGGAACTTCGTACTCAAAGTCAGGAGACATCACCAGGAGAAATTGACTTCCCTTGGCACAGCCCGAGCCGGGATCGCTGTGCTGCTGCTGCAAGGGTGGCCTTGGCTTTTAGTTCAGATGAACGCTGTCCTGCCTTTGCACCTCAGCGGAGTATACGGTCAAACCAGTCACGACGTGTTTGATTATGTGGTTGGCTTTTTTTTTTTCCAAAATGGTAAATTTCGTGGCTTCAGCAGTGAGAAAGAAAGTAGCTGGAAACATTGTTTAGAAATATTAAAATGCCCATGCGAGAGAAAACTCCTTTTGCATAGTAAGAAGCTCTTATAGCTAGGACTTATGAGACAATTGATGATAAGATTTTGGGTTGAGTGGCTGACTGGTGTGATTTAACAGGCTGCAGAAAAAGTAGCCATGGAAGATGGTGGAATCCCATTGGATTATGGTGGAATCACAGCGATGGTGCTCTCATCTCTCATCTGTCTCCCAGACTTAGGGTCACGTATCACAGGGGGTGGAAGGCAGCAGCTTTCCTTTGTGGGCCATCTTTGAGAGCTGGGTGTTGGTCCTTAGCAGACCTGCTAAGCCAGAGTTCCGTTAATCTGAGCACATATAGTCTGGAAGCACACGTTGCCTTTACCTTCTTTAAACCATTAAAGCCATTTTCCTAATTGACTTACAGCTGTTGTAATGTAAGAGTTTTAACACTGAATAAAGATTACATATGATTAGATAAGCAGTTTAAAAACTCAACGAGCTGAATTGTTGCATTTATTAATTGTGCTTACTCATTTATCTTTGTGCTTTATTTATTATGATACAGTCCTTGAAATCTTAATAAAATTGCTTCACAACGAAAAGCTTATTCCTTGAAAAAAGTGTACATCACTCGTAATTAGTTCAGGTTATGTGATCCTGCGTGGAGAGTTCTTGCTACAACCCCAGCGTGGCACAGAGGTTCAGAGCTGTCTGTGTGCATCTCAGGGTGCAGGGCTGAGCCCCTCCGTGTGAAGCAGACCTGTCTTTTACTCTCTGACGGATCCTCTCAGAGAGGATCACAGGTATGACTGGATAATTTCAACTGGTATTTTAACCCATTAAGTCTGACTAATAATTTTTTTTAGACCAGTTTCTAGTCTAAAAACACTAGCATAAAGCATGAGCATGGCAGTCTGCCTTTAAATGCAAGGCTAAATCTTAATGTCTTTCCTCTGTTTGAAGGGAAGGGTGAGGGTTTATGTTTTGTTTTGTTCCTTTGACTGAGGAGAGATCACACTGAACTGTAAAGAAGGACTCAGGTTTTAGCCTTGTGTGCACATTTTTTTTAAAGAAGTAGCAAATTAGAAGTAATGACTTGGGCATTGCATGTTTGCCCTTTCAGCTGGCCATAATAAATCTTTACACTGAACTGTCGGAAGTATTAAATCACTACAGAGAAGCTTGTCCTTGTTCTTCGCTGCAGAGACAATAGGATTTTAATAAAGAATATCTTTGATTAGGTTAAACGCCAAGGATAGCTAAGTATTTGTATCTGTCAGGTATTCAGCAAGAATCCTTGTAATTCACCTTGACAAAAGCTCTTAAGAAAGGATGTAAGACTTGATAATAGGTTTTGGGTGTTGGCGAGAAGGAATTTCTCTCAGTCTCCACATTTGTGCTGCTGGAACTTACCTGTGTGGTGACAAAGCCTTTTTTTGACTTTCCCTAGTAGATTGTAGAAAATACAGAAAAATTAACATCCCACCCAAAGTTTGTGATCTGTAAAATGAAAATGTCCTTCTAAAAATAATGGCAGCCCAACATCAGTGCATTAAAGCAAAAGCAGTGTAAGTGATGCCCCTAATTCACAGGGTCACCTAGAGAGCCGTTATCTGCCAGGGAAAGGCTGCTGGAGGACTGCGATTCCCTCCTTGCTGTACAGCAGCACCGCTGACGGCTGAGCTCAAGGACTCGCTGTTTGCTCTCACAATACAAACCCAACAGGTCACCTCATGCTGATGTCAAGTAATAACCAAAAAAATAAAAAAAGAGCTGGCTGCAGAAGACCGTACTCTGCTTTAAAATACGGTAACATGATCCTGGCCAGAGATGCAGAATAGCATTAATTTGGTGCCCAGGAGCTGCTGCTGCTGAAGCAGAAACGCCTCATGACTTGCCCAAGTAAGTACCAAAGTGGCACTGCAGCTTTTCAACACCATTACAAATTGGGACTATTTAGGCCAGTTGCCATGGAGTTTGCTCAGCTTGAGGCTGACTTCCCGCTGGATACTAAGATGGCAAAAGCCTCAAGTAGTTGATGTGAGTCAGTCTGCATCCTGCGAAATATTTGCCTTGTAGGAGTGCAGGCTGGATTCAGGGCTGTGAAGCCCTCCCCTAGCCATGCAGAAGACCACCAGCTACAAAGCGTGGTGCTCACAACACACTGATTTTCCTTCTACCTGGGCAGCCCCACAATGTCACGGCTTGTTCCTCTGTACCTTCATACAACTGGAGAAGTCAGCTGGTGATTCAAGCCATAGATGTTATGAGTTGCTGTATTCAAGGCCTCTTGCTATCTGCTCCAGTCTGACTTTCAAGGCTTGTGTGCAGATGTTAAGTACTGGAATACACCATGTTCAGCAGTGCCATCCCCTTTTGAAAAAAGAAATCTTGTCTTAAATAGCATGGATAGAGCCTGGGTAGAGGATATGATGACAATAAATGCTTACTATGATAAATGAAGTCATGTTCGTCAAAGAAGCAGCAGCAACTCGTGAAAAAATAGCCAAGGAAAATGAGACTTGATGGGCTGAAATGGCTTGATGAACAGTAATGATATATAGCCAACAAAACATATTTGCAAAATGCACTTTGACTTAATTTTAAAGTTGCTTAATATTCTCATGATAGCTGTAAAAGATTCCAAGACAGCTCTAAACATATTATTGTTTCTGTTGCAGCCACAGAGAAATGGGCTGGAATATGTGGCCAGTATTTAAAACGAAATGCTAAAAATGAAAATGGACAAAGAAAACTAAGTTTTTGTTTCAGAATAATGAGTGTCCCAATGGGATAATTAATTTCCTGTAGAGCAGCTTCTTATTTTTCAAAGATATTATACTTACGCAGATTTAACTGTAGAAATATTATATTGTTGTAATTTCTCCAGTATGATGCAACTCTAATTACTCACTGCTTAAAGCATGAAAAGGAAATAAAAGGTGAACAGTAAGTTAATTTTTATTTTAAAAATGAAGAAGAAAGCTAAGTTTTAAAAGAAGAAAAACAGACCATCATGTATCATACTGGGACCATGGATACGTTTCATGGAAAGAGAAGCTGCAGTAATTCCGGTGTTCCGGGGATGTTGCCAAAGCTGAGCTACAGCCTGGAAAAAGGCTTGAGGTTATTTACACCAGCTACAGCAGGATGAAAGCAGCAAACCCTGAAGTACCTGCTACCAAGTGCAAGAGCTAATGCACTGCGCATCTGTCACCTCTTTCTCGGGATTTACCCTTAATCTGGCTATACACATTAGTTTTGACACATTCCAAAACTAAGGATGCTGTGGTGCCTACAGGGCTGTTTGGCTTAAGGCTTCTGCATCGGATGTGCTCCCCGAACAGCATCTCTCAGTCACGTCAGACGACAAACCTGCGTTCACAGGTTGCTGCTTCTGTCTCTGCCGCACCTCTGCTTTGTGTCTAGGGCTTATGCTGTACCCTTTAAGTAAGTAGTCCAGTAATTCTTTCCCAGGCTACGAAAACCCTTTTCTGCCTCATTTTTCCTTGCCTTTCCAAAGCCTTATGCCATGAAGTGCTGAGCATTGCCGGTACCTGGAGACATACGAATCTCCTGACCCCTCTGCAGGTTGGAGCCATAGTGCTCAGTGCAAACAAATTCTTGAGCACTTCAATACATCTGGTCAACAGCTTGGACGCCACCTTTTGCCAAAAGCGTAAGCTTTAATGCATCGGTGTGTGAGCATGGAGCAGTGGGGAGAGCTCTGTATCTTCCATGCAATGCTGGAGCCAATTTGCCTCACGGTTTGCCCCCCTGGGATTGCAGGCATATTGCTTGTGCCCCTACAGCAAACCCCTGGATAGGAAGGAGCAAATCCAGCAGGTCTCACCCTCGAAAGCACTCAAGCACTGGAAAAGACTCGGGATGATTGCAGTCCGAATCAGCTCTGAAGTATCCATCACATGAGTCAGTGCTGTCTGCTGCCGAGGCAGCAATTAAGGAGGGTTATTAGAGCGCTGGTCGTCGAGGTGCCCCGGGACACTGACAGGTCCCTGCTTTGATGGGAAGTCACCGTGTCTGATTGTCAGGATCTTGGAAATGAGTTGCACTTGGTGCCAGGATTTCCAGACCTGCCACAGTGCTGTCACATAATGATCATCAAATGACTGTTTGTGGAAATAGTTGTTTTCTTGCCCAGCCTTGCGACCCTTAAAAATATGCTTGATGCCAGTAGAGCTTTGCCTGGGAACTTGCACGCTTTTTCCTTCCCTCTCTTTTGGTCTCCTCCCGCACTTGGATCTTGGGTGCAGGTATTGAGGCTGTGGGACTGAATGATACAGACCAGCAAGCTCTTCCTCTTGCTAACCTCATTTCTGACCAGTCATTTCTATACCCCTCCACCACCAAAAAGGAAGATTAAATTGCTGCCCAGTTTCTTTACTGTGGGTCTCACAGCACTTACCACCCACCGTCACAACCTCATGTTGCTTCCATCACCTGCTTGAACTTTAGTTTCAAACTTCTCAAACTCTGGGGAGCAGAAAAGGCTGCGTTGTCAAGGGCAAGCACTGCCTTTATCTGCAGGGAGCTGAAAGAGATTTCATTAGACATTTTACGCACTATTGCAAGATTTAAGAGTTTGATTCAAAATGTTATTATTTTCCATAAATAAGCTTCAGCTGCCGTAAGAAGGGAAAAAAGCCTTTATCAGAAACCCGAAGGCTGGTACCACACAAGCTGCTCTTCCCTCTTCCTTCCTCTAGCAGATAGCTCATCTTTAGGAAAAATAATTCATTTTAATTAAGTTGAGGAATAGCTTTAAACTGGGCATGAGAACTGAAACTTATTATTGCTGATGTACAGGACATGAAGGTTATGGTTCATGCTGGAATTTTAACTCATTGGTCATCCACATATAACATAGCATGAAGCAGGAGAGAAGCATATAAGAATACACAGATTTGACATTTAAAGGCAGCAATGAGCCCATGTGAAGTTAACCACAGTGTAGAGTGTCCCAGCTGTGTCTGATGCAAGCTGCAAGCCATACTGGACACCGCAGCCCTCTCCAGCAGTCCCCAAATGCTGCCCCATGTTGTCCCACAGTGCTCAGTGCCCACCCCACTGTCCCCAGCCCTACAGCCCCAGCGGGGCTACGCGTGGTCTGCTACCGCCTGGGTCAAGAGAGTGGGGCCAGTGACTTCCCTGCACTTCTGCTTGCACATCTCCCAAATTCAGAAATTTTGGCAGCACGCAGCTAGGAGGAGGTGTGAATTTTTGTGTGCCAGCCCTTCTGGATTAGCTGGTGCCTCCTGGGCTCCAAGCACACAGCCCGAGCCTGCTCCGCAGCCCGTGGTCAGCTGGGTGCTCTCACTGCCAAATGCCTGAGTTAGTTACTGGCCAGAAATCTCTCCCAGCCCAAAACAGCCCTGCAAACATGAACCTGCCAATGCTGCTTGCCTGCGAAAGGCAGGTGTCCCCAGGAACTGCTGCACAGAGCTTCTTTATTGAGGTGCTACAGATAGCTCAGGGATGTGGCCCCTGTACAAAGGCAGCTAATCAAATGTACAAATCCAATTAAAATAAATATGCCACTTAATATGCAGGTCCTCACATAATAAGATGTGAGCCAGTTGATGTAGCTACCATGATAATGGCAAAGAAACCCAGGCTAGCCCAGGGAAGAAATGACATCGTGACCCAGTCCTGCTTCAACCCATGCTGCAGTCAGCTTCCCCAGGCTGCTGCCTTGGCTCTGGCTTTATGAGTTGAGTGAAGATGGGCAGCACTTCCCTGCTCATTAACTCTCTTTTGCCTTATTTCCCTATTGTTTTGCCTTGAATACTATTTTATTCACAGTGACTGATATGGCTTTGTCCTGGAGGTGCTGAGGGGTTCAGTGTGCAGTAGGACTGATGCTCCCACCGCTGTACCATGGTGGCCTCCACTGGTGTTACTCTCCTTTACAAATGAGAAGTGAATGGATCTGCATTGCAGACCCAGGCATGGCTCTGCAGAGCACCCGGCCACCCTCTGCTTCACGCCAGCCCTGCCTGCCCCAGTCACCGGCTGCCTGGGCAGGGGAGACGGCAGCCGTGGATTTTATCGGTTACATTAAGAGTCAAAGCAGAGAAAAAAGCACATCAGCTCGGCTTTTGTCATTGGTGGGGTTACTGTATATAGCAAGCAATTAAAAACAAAAAGGGCAAAGAGTGGCCACTCCATCCAAAATGAAGTTTCTTGAACCTGTGGGGCTAGTGCTGGGGGAGAGGTTGGGATGGTGCTGAGCTGATATAGCACTTGGGTACCACTGGGGCCTACTGATGCTACAGCAACAGGATTGATGGCTTCACTTCTCACATCTTCTCTCTGCCTCTTGCATGCAATAAACATAAAATAAAGCCATGCTGGAGTTTTTAAGCCCAATTAATACAAGTGGCCAATAAACAAGTAAATGCCTGAGCAGTTTGTAAAAACCCTTCACAGGGTTTCTGCTCCACCTGCAAGCTGGACAAACCATGGATCAGCGGTGTGCTGAGGCTGCTGGCTGCTGTAGGATCACACACACCTCTCTTTGGGGCAAATCGCACGGCGTGTGCTGCACCCTGATCCGTCCCAGTGCCCCTGGGCTCCAGCTGCACCCTTCCATCCCGGGCAGACAGAGTTGGCTCTGGCTGCTGTGTAAAACCCTGCACAAGCCAGAGGTGCTGATGTTTGGCAGCTGGTGGCGTAAGGTAGTGCCTTGAAAGCTCATTTACGGTTCTCAAAATAAAAAGTACCTGAATTCTCTGGTTGTTCATTTCGCCATCATGGTAATGCCACTAAATCCAGCAGGGAAAAAAACCCACAATAAACCAACAAAAAAAAAGGCAAAACAATATACACACTCCCACCCCACCCCAGGTTGTTTGGAAAAACCTGGAGATACAATAAGATGCCAAGTACTCACGTTTACAGCAATTGTATCAAGAGTAGGGCATGAAATCAAGCACATCCATAGCACAGACCAAAATTAAACACCATGATTCAATTCTCACCTAACGAGGGCCGTAACAAGGGCAGGAAACGGAATCCCTTGACTCAGTTGTCATGACAATACTCTTGAAAAATCTCTGCCGTAGGATAAGCCCTCCCTGTCTCCGTGTGACTGGGCAGCGCACCGTTCTGCTCGGTTTTTCCCCATTAACGCAGCCCTTTCTGTCAGATCTACGCCAGGACCGAACAATTACATTCAGCTGCTGAATGCGAGGGCAGCAGATACCAATGGTGCAGTTTATAATGCAGTTGCTATAATTAGTTTCTGAAACTAGCACTGCATTGGAAGCTCCTCAAGCTGTATCATTACATATATATAATGGGCTAACTGCAACATGGTCACATTGTATTTCTTTTTTTTTAAAAAACTCAAATTTTTCATTGCTAATATGCTTGTTAAATAGTGACAAGTACAGATGTTCATAGCAGAAAATTGAAGTGCAAATGCCACTGCCATGATAAAAACCAAACCAAACCAAACAAACAACCTACTATATAATTTATTTCTGTTACCACTACTTCTGTGCTAGTATTTGGAATTACACTTCTAGGATGAAAGCATATTCCTTGGAATATGAATGGCGATTAGAGTAAGACAATAGTTTTAGCCTTATTCTTAAAACTTGTATTACACATATTAAGAAAGGGTATATTATATAATATTATCTATATTTTTAATATATCTATATAT
>NW_009596313.1:0-20844 GCF_000690535.1 Cariama cristata
CACTACCAAAACCTTGCCAGGCAAACCCAGTACACTGGTCCTAAGGCTTATCTGTCAAAACCTACTGTCACATCAACATTAATTAATATGCCAATTTGGAGTTATGAGTTTAAATGGTATTTTTAATTGTTAAATGTTTTCTTACTGCCAAAAGTGTATGTATTGACAAGCATCAGCCCTAAGCTTCCGGTGAGGCAGAGATGAGTGAAGCAGAACTAGATATGTGTCTGATGGGATGAGAATTAGCCGGGACAAGGACCCTGCCAGGAATCAAGTCTTTTGGAAGGAACAAAGGAGTTATCCTGACTCACATGCCAAAATTAGCAAATGAAGTTTGATATTTTATGATGTCTTGCCTGCTTAGCCTTCCTGGATAACAAGGTACGATGCCCTCTCAAGCACATCACTAGTGAGTAACACCCTCAGATCCCCACCCCTGCTTACTGCAAAGTGCTAGCTGTGGTGGCTTATCTAACTTTATTTTTTTTCTCTGTGCATTCGGAATAACTCTTTTGTTCCATTTTCAGCCCACACGCTGACACAGCGCTCTCCCTCTCTCTCTTCCCCCTTACACTGTTGTTTAAGCATGCTGTAAACTTATTCATTCCCTAAAGGCAAGAGCAGCTATCTGAGCAACACTTTGTCAGCATAATACATTTACAGAATGCATATTTATGAACCTTTGAGCCTTTATTGTTCCAGAGGGCAAATAAAAAACATGAAAAGTAGCAATATAGTGTTTCAAAGGTCCCTCAAGGAAAACAAAAGTAGTTGGAAATAAATTTAGGAAAAAAAGTTCTTCTCCAGAAGAGAACCTTGAATTAGCACATACAAAATATGGGCTGGTTAAGACTGTTCTTTTCTTCCACCTATCCCAGACTCTCCTAATAGAAGTTTTAAGAAATTTTAAGGTTGAAAAATAGTTTTAAGCTTTACAAAATAGAATAAATGGAATAGATAGACTTATATAATGGTAAACCAGAGATTTTTAAAGCAGCATGTTTTGCTCAATCATAGTAAAGTAAATACAGTTTTTAAATGGAAATTATCATCTTCCTTGGAAGCTACAAGATCAGTGTGGTTTGTGCCACAAAATTGCTACAGATAAAAGGTAGCTGGAGGAAGCTGAAAAATCAATAAAATGCCCTAATTGTTGTTATTTTAATTGACTCTTGGTTCTTGTTAACTTTACAGTGTATACCTCGACTTTTAAAATGAATGGGTTGCTATTCATTATTGCTAATAATAAAATAAAGCTAGTTAGCCAGTGTTTCTGTTCTTAGATGTGCCCATTAGCTCAATTACATTTAAAAGGTGGTTATATCAATGTTCCTAGATTACTCAGCCTAAAATTAAAAGATGTAGTGTTTTCTCCCTGCATGAACAGTCTCATTTTAAAATAAGAGATATGAGTGTGGCTGGCTGTAGCTTTCATCCAAAGCATCCTGGAGTGTGTGCCCAATAAAAGAGCTCACTGAAATTCAGCTTAACCTGAATTTGAAGTGCTAAAAAAAAGGGAAATAGCTCCAGCAAGGAGAAAATTAAAGTTCCAAATGGTTGAAAAAATAAAATAAATGCAGATTTTTAGCTTTTCTACAGCAGCAGAGCTATAGGGATTTGTACATTTTCCTTCTGGGATAGGAAGCACAATTGTAATTGTGCTTTATGCTGTAAAAATTTCAAAGACATACACAATGGGAAACTGAGCTGGACTCAATCTTTATTACTTCTTTTGGCCCAAATTAGGGCAGGAGACCCACAGAGCTCCCCATGGAACGATGCAGAACCCTACTGACAGCAAAATCTGAGATGAGCCCTGGCGTGAGCCGGAAACCATGGCACCTCTGCTATAAGGTACCAGACGATTTGTGTGGAGGGGTAGTGGGTGAGGGGGAAGGTTTGTTCCCTGAATCTGTCGCAATTTTGCTGCTGGATACTTTCTTCCAAAGAGATGGTGGATGTGTGGCCATATCGACTGTCCTCAGTTCTCACAGGAACAGTCTAAAATCTTAGGTGGCTCAAATAAATGAGAGGGGTCCTACTGTGTTTGTATGATGTGCTTTTTCTGTAAGCATGTACTCTTATCTAGGGGGTTTCTGTTGAGAGGGTTGTGTGGGGTGTTTTTTTTTTTTTTTCTTCTCCCTCAGAAGTATCGTCTCCATTATAATGGCACACCAGAAAAAAGGTGAGGTGGTTCCTGTGTGAAAATTCAGCATTGCGCAGAGGAGGCAACTTTAACTTCTGTGTATGTTTAGTTATTTTCAGTAGTGAAAATGCAACTGAATTCACAAATCATTCCAGTGCCTCCAAAGTGGTATTTTTAGCCATTATTCACAAATACAGATTTTCTTCCCTTCTTTCATCAAGAATCACTCTGTCCTGCTTTGTGTAAGTCCTGGATATTGGGACCCCCAGAAGAGGTTTGCCTCTGAATATAATTTTCCAGTGAATTGTGGTAATCATTTATTAAACATGAGAACAGCTTGAAACATTATGATTGCTCAGGAGTAACTGCACAGGTAAACCCTCACCTAGCACAGTGCAATGACTTTAAAAAGAAAAAAAGGAGGGGGGAAAAAAAAAGTGTAGTTATGTTTCATTGATTTCTTACATTTTAGGTGTCACTGATGATGTTACTTTGCAGCAAGACATCTGAAATATCAAATGATTATTTAAAAAACACCAAAGAAACCAAAATTAACCTCTTGCCAGTTCTACAAACAGGTTTGCCTCTGGTGTATTGCTTATGTCATGGGGAGGGTTCATACTGCCAAGACTGGGCAGGTTTTTCCTAGCCCTGTACCACCATTTAAAGGACGATGTCTTTTAAGGATATGTAACCTCATTTACAAATATGCTCTAAGCAAATGCTTGGTATCCGAAGTGCCACTTTTCTTTTTGTCTTTTAACAAGCTCAGAAAAGCTGTGTGTGAAGTTGGTGCCCCAGCCCATGCCTGTCTCCTCAGCAAAGTGGGCTCCTGCATCCACCTCTGCAAAACTGTCCTTGAGCTGAGTGGGCAGTGCTAGTGACTTTTTGCAGGCCTGCCCTCTAAATATTTTAGCGGAAATAATTACATGTATATAATTTGTTGTAGAGTACAAGTTAAATGTTAGGAAAGCAGGATGGACTGTGAGTCAAGAGAGGCAGAAGGAGAGTGAGGAGAGGAGAAGGAGAGTGCCCTCTCACTGGTCAGTGAGAGGAGGGGTATCAGGGGTACTGTGTTAGTTCTCACATTATCTGTACAGAGCATCATGATGCAGAGACTATGGTTAAGCCCCTCTGCACCCCTGTGGTATTTTTCAGGCACCCCTCCCGTGGGGTGGGGGTGTGGATACCATGTCTGAAATGGGCTAAGCAGCATGTGCTCTCCCCAAACTCCACGTGGGGAAACTCCATCAGAGAAGGCAGTAATGGGGAACAGGGGAACAACACTCAGTAGACATCTACCAAAACAAAATGTTATCAAACATCAGTGTTACAAACAGGGCTTAGCCTCAACGGAGTTTTGTGACACAGACAGGAAACTCAAGTGAGGTGAACACCCAGTTCCTGTTGTCACCCAGATTCCAATAGACCCCTTAAAAAACCCCGAACAAAACCCCCAAGCCCCTAGCTGTTGTGCTTCAATTAATTATGGGACTCTGCTTTTTACTCCCACTCTTGCTACCGTTCATCCAAAATAGGACTGCGTGTTTTTAGCAAGAGGGGGTTCTTAGAGAAGAAGTGCTATGAATATACAAAATTTCTTACTATCATAAAAACCATCTAAAGTCATAAAGACTATTCAATGAAAAAAAAGAGAGAAAACTCAGTTTTCTGTTTCCTAGCTTTCTAAACAGCTTTTCAAAGCTTGTTTCACCAGTGTGAAATCAAGCATAGATTATTTACATTCTTGACTCATTGTGAGAAAAAGTGATATATGAGAAGATCCACAAGTTAAAAAACCATACTTGACTACACTGTCATCTTTAAATTCTTTATACATAACAAAAGTGGCGGGATGCAAATATGAGGCATTTCAGATCAAAGCAGTAAAAATATGAAGATATTATCCATGAAATATACAGTGAGTGATATTAATGATAAATATTTTAATTCCAGTGAAAGGAGAAATCTATAGGAATCTTTCTGTTTCAGTAATTGTATGGTGTGGTTTCAGAGTTCCAGATTACACTAAGTTTTGATTTAATTAGAGGTCTCTAGCACTGAAATAATGAAAATGAAGCATTTTACATTATTTCTAGGTACTAAAGGAATGAAGACATTGTCATTATCATTTCATTTTCTCAAAAAAAGTAGCAAAAATATGGAAAAAGGGCCATATCGTCCCTGCAAATCAGAGATTGTACTGGCTTCCTTTATTACAATGAAATTAGCTGTCCTAGGAACTTTCCTTATGTATTGTTCAAAAAAGTTTGGGGTTTTTGGAGGGGTTATATTTCTCTCTTTTTCCTGGTCAGATTTTTCTTAAATAGCTTAAGTCTTGAATTTTGTACTGGAAAACAAGTCCTGTCTGAGGGTCAGGTCCAAGCAATTGGGACTAAAAAGCAGAAACTGAGTTGGGACAAGTCAAGGCCTTTTAATTTACCTAATACTTGTTTTGAGGCTGCTACATTATGACTATATTTAAAAACTTGTAACATTAACATTGCATCCAAGTTGATAATTTGATTAATATTTTAGAAAAAAGCTTCTTAAACCTCCCTAACATGATTGCTTGTAAAATTCTGGTCACTCTGTGAATGTGTGCCCAAGTTTGTCCCTGGTCCCAGGGGCTGGGTCTCGAAGGCTGCCCACCTGATCAGTATTTTACCTTCAGTCTGCCATTAGCTGTGGTTCACATGTTTTCCAGTTCTGACTGTATGAGTAAGCTAAAAACTGAACCTTTTCAAATGAGTGTTTCCTATGTCCAGCCCCTGCCTAAAAGGCATATACCCTTTTAAAAAGATTAAGTTTCTCTCTGTTCATAATTTGTCTGTGCATCAGTGGCTCTGTTGTAAAAATAATTGAGATCGATGTGAGAGTTATGCCAAGTCCTAGCGCTGCCTGCCCATGCATGAGTAATAAATTGAGATATTCTTCATGAATTGTATGTTTCTATCTGGGAGAATTGTGTTTCTGAGATACGGTGCCTCCAGTTGGTGCTCTTCAGGCTGGGTCCTGCTTCACGCCCTCTTTATTTAGGGCCATTTGCAAGAACTAGGATCTGGCCTAATATTAGCAAGGATTTGCTGGAGACTGCATGCCGAATTAAAGGGGAAAAATGAAAATTTGTTTAGAGAGAACATGTTTATTTGAAAGAGACCATACAGGTTTTGGTTTTGCTGAGGGCACAGTGATATGAGATAGTAAGAGCCAAAGGTTTTAATGACATTATGCACCTAAGATATTAAAGAGTCTGTAAAAGTGTGTCCAGCCTTATAAAATAATTTTCCTAGTGAGGCTGGTACCAAGATAAATGACAGCCTTGAGTGCTTGTCAGCTCTGTGGGCTTGGTCCTCTGGAGTGCAGCTGTAACTGCCGCACCAGGAGGTTGATTATTGCCGATAGTCTCTGCTGTGCATCTGCTTTTTTTGTTGTTGTTGCTCTCTGCCCCCAGTTAGGTCAGTGGCTGCCTTTTTGTCTCCATCCTTCTCTGTTTCTCATTTGTGCGCTGTAGGGATACATATTGAATAAACTGAGGAAAAATAAGGAGGAAAATCAGTAATCCTGACTAATAGCCCCAGAGTATCACCAACAGGTTAGATGACTTCTGTGTTAGGAGATTTTAGGAAGTTATTGTTAATTGGCTGCTCTTACATACCTTTTTTTTTTAAAGTTAGATTAAAAGTAAATATGAAGATTAACATTCCCTGGTTTTGTTTTGGGGAGGGTTCACTGATTCAGCTTCCTAAGAGCAGAAAATTAGTTTGGTTAGAGGGTATAAAGCCTTTTGTTGCAAGCTTCCCATGAGTAGGTCAGTAATATCACCCATAGGCTAAACCAAAAGCATTGTGCTACTTGCTTAATAATTAAATGGGCTCCTCATTTCAGTTGCAGTATCTAACATAAGCTAAATCCAGCGAGCCCACCAGCTGTGTACTTGCTCGCAGAAAGTTACTGCTATGATGTTGTACTGAATTTCTCCCAGTCATCCCAGTCTTATTAATGCCTCAGTGTGGCATAAAGCTTCATTCATTATTCATAATAATCCAGTCAGAGGGCACTCTGAGACCTGATAAATTCTCACCTAAATGACAACAGCTGACAGGGCCTAGGGTTTTATAGCCTTTCTCTTGCCATAGCAAGGTGCTGTGGGCAAAGGTCCAGAATGATCCTCTACTAATGACCAGTGTGATATATGAGCAGCTGCTGATTTTCTGACATGAAGTCTACTCTGCTGAGCATCCAACCCGCCAGCTGTGAGTTGTGGATGAATATCTGACAGGCGATATACTTCAAGAACAGGTCACAAAAAAATCTGTCTCAGGTGGGAGGGAATAAAAGGGTTAATCCTGTGCTGGAGCACTGCAACATCAACAACAACAAAAATATCCTGGGGGCAAAAAAAAAATAATCAGAAGTCTGTAAATTATGGCCGTGCTGATGTGGAAATGAGAATACGATTCCTACTTCTGAAAACTCTTCCTTTCTGGCACCCAGAGGGTTGAATAATCATGACTTTAGAAGCCTGTAAATTGCTTTATAAAAATCAATAATCTGCTGCTGAAGGATATTAATTGCACTTTTTCACAAAGGGAAAAAGCTTCATAATATTTTATTGGTTTTTAATGGGCTCTTTGATACCACAGGAGGTAAGTGAAAAGCCTCTTTCTTTTGTTCAGGCACAGACTTAGCCTTTCAAAGGAGCGTTATGTACTTATTTAAGTTCTCCCTTGTGTTGTGGGTTCAAATTAAAAGCAGGTGGGGTCCTTTTATTTAGCCCTTCTGTTTTACTTTCAACAGTGATTGATTCTCTATTATATCATCTTACGTTTCCTAAGTTATATTGATAAACATGTCTTTTCCTGTGTTTTGTTGCCATGCAAATTTGGGGGTTAATTCTGGAAATTTGACCCTACTCTTTCCAGGTTTTGTGCCACAGTAATGGAGAGATCCACAAGATCAATGAGAATGTTTTCCCCTCTTTGCTCCCACTGGTGCCTTCTTGTTAGTTAGTGGAGAAACGGACTCTACCTGGTTCCCAGTTTGAACCAGTAGATGGGATACCACCAGGCAAAAGTCAGGTTAGTGGAGATGGGTCAAGTTGTGCAACTGATTCTTATGCTCACATTATGTACAATACATTATGACAGATGGAATAATTCAGGACTCAACCATTGACAGCTACTTCCATTGTTCTAGTGCTGCAGTGCTGGGACTTGCTTTTGGGACCAGACTTTTGAGGTCTGAAGGCTGCAGAAATTCACTATCTACAGGAATTATGGGAAGGCTTGATTTTGCTGACTGAAGTCATTCTGACAGCCTTGTTTGGACTCGTTTTGAGAACATTTCTATTAAAAGTGACACAGACTATTTACAAATGAGGTGTGCCTGAACTGTATGAAACCTAAACATATTCTAGACAAATTTAGGCTTTGTTACGCACAAGAGCGGGGTGAAAGCATTCCTGGAATCTCCCATGGTTGCCAGAGTGACCTGCGACTGTAACCAAAACATTCGTCACTTACTGAGTTCCTCTGTCTGCCTCCTCAGACACTTCTTCCTTCTTTCCATTATTTTCCTGTAGAAATAAACAAAATACTACATTTGCTTAGGGTGACCCACACCAGTTAGAATATTAGCTTGTTGAACACAGCCTGATGTGCAATTTGTCAGGCCACACTGTTGGATTTTGTAGTGATCCACTGTTGTCTTCACTGATGTCTTGATTCCTTCTTGTTGCTGCCCTGAATGAATGCAGTTGGCCGATGGGTTCTTTGCTCTGAGCGTTAGGAAGGTGATGAGAAAATGTTCTAATGAGTGTGGTAGACCAAGGAAGACTTTTTATTGTTATCTTTTCTTGTTGAGGTAGAATAGAAAGATATGTCATTAATACTCATGGACATGGTGAATCGCCTGTATGATTTTTGTTGCTCTGCAGATCAGATTGCCTCTACTGTGGCAATCTCTCACTCAAGTGTCCATCATTCAGTATCTCCTAATTTTCCAACACCCACCCTTTTTGTCTGAGGATTTACTATTACAGTTTTTCAAATGTTTTTCTACATAAGTGTGAAAATGGTAGTTTTCTTTGTGTTTTTGTTTGTAGTTTTTTTAAATTTAGTTTGGTTTTCTTTTTTTGGTAGAACTTGCATGTTGCATTCCATCTGCTTGAAGGACCTGGAAGTCACTTTTGTTTGATTAACTCAAAATTTCCCTCTCCCATAAAAGCAAGGGCAGACAAAATATGGAATTGTTCTGCAAAATACTCTAAAAACAAACTGAAAAGCATTGCAAAAATACCTTTAATTGAAGATAAAGCTGGGTTTGTAAGTCCATTAATTGTAGCCTATGCTTTTGAAAATCAAGCTATGTATTTAAGTTAGGTTTCATATCATTAAAACTTTGTCCAAATATCTTAGTTTTTCATGTGCAGCAACTTAATAAAAATTAATGAAGAAGAGCAAAAGAGGAGAGGAACCTACACCCATCAAAGATGTACTCAGAGAGAGAAGACAGTTACGTCAATAATGCTTCCTTCAGGGTGAAGATTTTTGTCCCGTCTTGCAGGCATCATGGTGCAGGAAATAACTGACTTTAATTCTCTTGTTCTTTAACTCCTGACTTATGGTAGGAGTCCCTACAGAGATTTAATGATAAATATTTAACAAGGGGAACTCCTCTTTCCTTCTATGATCTCACATTTTGTAAACTGATTAATTTAATACGGAAAACAACGTTTCCCTCTGGTTAAAGTCCTCAGTTACTCACAACTGGGAATTCTGTTCCTCAGCCATTTCCATTGCAGGGCTCTCCCAGTAGGCAGTTTGGTTTGCCTGCAAGTGGAAAACAAACCATTTATTTGACAGAGAGGAAGTCTCACAACTAGTCCTCTCACTACTAAAGGGACAAAAAGGGATATTTTAACAAGCTGTAGACAATAATTTTAATTTTCTTCAGTTGTAGAGCTCCTGCAAGACTACTCAGCCATCTAACGTGGTTCTGTAACGTGCCCATGGAGTTAACTCAGTTACAAGGTGGTTCCCACCTTGACATGTTGACAGTAAACCCGAGCAAATACCATGCAGGACCTTATAGCATTGTATCACTACTCATCTTCATTTAAATCGAAACATTTGACCGATGTTGCCATACCATCAGAGAAATCAAGTGTTTCTGGGATGTCCCTGGGTATCCCCTTTTCTGTATGGACTCCCCATGTGGATTTTTGTGTGTTACAACCCAGACTAGGTAACTCAGGGGGTTGTAGTGGTTTTGTGATTCCCTTGGGCTAATTTAAGGTGAAACAACACCAAAGGATTGGTTAAACATTTTATTCATGGTAGAAGCAGCTGGAACTTGGAAAGTGTAATGGTAGGCGGCATGGGTTCTATTAAGAGATTTATGAGAAGAAAAGGGAAAGAGAGAAAAAAGAGAGGAAAGAGAAACAAAATGATAGAGATATCACCACCTTTGGACCCCACGATGTTGATGACAATGACGGACGCAGTAATCCTCCACGCGCACTGCTGGAATTTATAATCTGAATTCCCGCCTTTCGATCGCGCCAGTCGCACCTCTCGACGACTTAAATAACTCTCAGTCTTCTGGGCAGGCGCCACTGTGGGGTGGTCGCGAGGGCTCCTTTCTGCGGTCATGAGCCCCTTCCTCAAAATGAACTCTGTGACCTCGGGTCATACAGGTCCTGCTGAGCCCCTCAGAACAGGGAGCTGCGCACCCTCCGGCAGGCCTCCCGCCCCCATCCTGCCTTAGCCCACTTCTCATTGCTGGGCACAAACTGTTTTGCAGCAGTGTTTGAGGTATCCACATACATTAACACTTTCAGTCCCTTGTATTGTGTGTATGTTTTTAGGATCATCTCAGGTTGCCATCCCAAGCACACGCTGCTGGGAAAGACTTAATTTTCGTTGCTCCAGCTTTCTCATCTCGTTAGTTAAGAGCTGTAGCTAGTTAAGAGACCAGAGGAATTCTTGGCACTCATAGACTGCCTACTGCCATTTAAACGAGCACGTGTGTATGTGTGTGTGCATGTTTTTGTTGTTTTCTGGGAAGCCATTGCACAACCTTCACGCGCAAGCTCTGCTGAAGCTGAGCATTTTAAGTACGTGACAAACATGATGTCTCTTCCAGCTTGTAGTGGAGTGCAAGCACTAGCCTGTACCCTCGGCGGGTGTGGATCTCTGGGTCCCGGTGGATGGAGACCTTATGCCAGACTGAGCTGAAGCTGCAACACAGGTGAACAAACCGATCGCACACAGATTAAAGCATTGCTCACAGATATGTCACAATATACTTAGTGAATACCATATTATTCTTTACTGTATGGAAGAAAATATGGAATAAAAATTGAATTCAGTAGAATTGCCCTAGGTTGACACCTGGTCAATCTGAATGGGTGCTTCGCTGGCTTTTGATCATTACCAGAGATGGGATTGCTTAAAGTTAGGCTCTACAGTATCATGGGGTGTGACAGAGTATATCTGGGCAATTGGATTCACCAGCGTTTCACTTTGGTGCTTTTTCTGGGGAGTTGCTTGTCTTGTTTTCTGTAGCACAGTACTGCACAGTACTGAGATTGCCAAGCTGTATTTTTTGTGCTGTGGGTGAACGGGGACTTTTCATTTTGAATTCAAGATTCTGGAAGATAAAAAGGAAAGTGTTTTTTGACAGTTCTGTGGTTTGTCTCTAGGCACATTGGGTGCTGATTTTCATTCTAGTACATCAAGGCAACTGTCTGAACTACAATCCAAACAGAAATTCCTTCAGCAACAAACCACTAATATCATATGTAGTTCCAGTTGTTCACACTTTCTTGTGCTCTGTCTTTCCATGAAATCTCACTTCCCCAACCCACTGCCTTGGGCTAATAGTTTGTAACAAAGCTCAATCTCTAAAATGTCCAATATAAATGGAAAAGGGAAGATCATAAAAGAGAAAGATGAAAACATTTACTACTCCAGCTCCCACACTCCGAGTCTCTCCTGAGTGTCTTGATTCATCAGCCAGTTAGGAGGGCACGCAGTCACCCATGATGCCTGGCTGCTGTTGCTCTCTCCAATGCTACTGGGTCCCGTTCATCACAGACTGCTAGCTGAAGGATACAGTGTCAATGCTGGCAATTGATCCAAGAAAACCTGCGTGTGTTATTGTACCTCACTAAGGGCCCTCTTCCTTTTCTGCTTTTCCCTCTAACTGAAAAATTAAACTGTGAGGGGTTTTTTTGTTGAGATTGGAACAGTGAAAATAATATGTGCAGGGGGAAGAAACATTCTGTGCTCATCACATTCCGATGTCCTAATCTTTATTTGAGACGGTAAATTAGGGGAAAAAAAGAGTATTTGCTCTCTTCTAGCATATCTGATTTAGAAGAAAGGAGATCTGTGGGGATTATCAGCTTGTAACAGTATATATTCATATGATGAAACTGAATTACCCAGAAGGCAAAAGAAACACTTGAGATACAGCATCCATATTTTGTATCACCGTGTGCATTCATGTGTTACACCTTGGGGCAAATGCTGGTTGGGGGGGGTGGGGGGGTGGAACTACCTTTTCTAGATCAGCAATCCTAGATGTAATTATTGTTCACAATGATGTACTGTGCAGTAAGCCCACTCATTCAGACCCGTGAGGATATTCATGAAGTAAGATACTATTAAAGAGGGCCTCACACTTTGACTCTGACTAGAGCTGCATTTGGAAAACTGTGAGTGAGAAAGGAAGGCTCCATTGGTAATTTGGGTTCCCTCAGAGGGGGACAGGAAATATGGGAGCAGACAGTCTATAGGGCACCAATTTAAGTCCATCCCAAGTCAACCATATCCATGCATGCTTTGGTGTCCATTGGCTTAGGTATACGCTTACTTCCAAGTAATTGGCTGAATCAGGACTGTAGGCAGTGTCCAGCCACCGGTCCCATAAGGTACAATACAAAAGCAGGAAGTTAGGCAATTTTGAGGGGTTTTCTTTATAGGAAACATTACATTTTTGTAGGGCTTTTCATTTAAAAATCTCAGCAAGCTAAGCTACAGTGATTAATTAAATTTTACAGTTACCCTATACACTAAGTAAACACTGCATTATTTTTTTTTTGCTTTAATAAAGAGCAAATGCGGGATGCAGAAAGGAAAGGATTTTGAAGTGTGTTCAGTAAGCTGGGGCTGCTCCTTCCCTCATTTGTAATCCCCCCTCTGACGCCCGGTAGGATCAGTATTGCTTTTTTTGATAACTAGAGTCAGATGGACAGTTTCTTCTTCAGCATGCTGTAAATCAGAGGTAAATTCCTGGAAGACAATCGGAACAGATAAATCCAAATCAAAGAAGAGCTAAGTCCCTTTGTAAATTTAGATAAATATTTAGTTTGGGTTTTTTAGTCCTTTTCTCTCTAAAATAAGCAGATTTTGGAGCATGTTGTAATCAGCGTGACTATTTGGCCCCAAGGATACAGGCCTGAGTAGCAGATGGGGAAGCCTTTGTGCCTTGCTGGATGTAGACTGTACCTAAATATAATCTATCCTCACTAGCTATTAAAAAGAACAGGGATGTCCTTTCTTGCCTGCCTGTGTTCGGGGCATGAAAGGTGCATGAGAGAGAGCTCCCACGTAACGTGTGTCGGAGGGGAGACGCAGGGATTCTTTTGGCTTGGCAGATTCTGTGTGTAGAAGTCCTTGAATAGGGTATGCTTCTCCCATCTTGGAGAAAATACAGGAGAATGAAAAAAACCCAACAAAACAAAAGGAGGATATTGACCATTTCAGAAATAGAGCTCATGTTTTCTCCATAGTCTTTTGAAATAAGACAAGTGTACAAGGTGAGAAAACTGTTCTAGCTGTGGGAGCAGTTCCTGTACTTTGTGCTATTTTGTGTGATTCATTAGGAAAACAGCAGATAATTCTAAATGAGCATCATGATTCTGGAATGAGTGAGTATCTAGTGGTGGATATCAAAAGTTTACATGGACTTGGAGGCTGGGCACAATGATGGAAGAAAGCTTCACTAAAGGCCCTTAAATGAAAGGGCACAAAGGTCACTTACAGAAAAAGAGAGGTCAGCCTCTCATCTGACCAGATATGGTTGTTCCTTATGCACATAGATAATATCCTTTGCCTTGCAATGGACTCTGTAAAGCCCTTGCCTCCATGAGGAAGGAGTTGTATTTTTAGTTTTATCATTGCAAGGAACAACTTGAGCTGAACTTACATGATAGAGAGTGGCCAGTCTAGAGCCGCTTCTTTACTTTTTATTTACTAGTTGCCGTCCCCTCCTGCAGACTCTCTATGAGGTGATGAAAATAGAAGAAAAGCAAGGTTCTGCCCCAACATGTGCTCTTAGCTCAGCTGTAGTGACCTTTTGATTGACTTTAGTCTTCAAGGAAGCAGACACCTAGGCGGACATAATAAACTCTCATCCAGTGACTTTCTTCCAAAGTCTGTGCAGCAAATTGTCACCGCTAATGCTGTTAGTGGGACATTTGTGCTCTGCAGATGGCGTTTCCTCTGTCAGCCAAAGGGAAACCTCTCCTGGCTGAGCCAGGAGGGCCATGTGAAGCCTGTCACAGCTGGAAGCTGTTCTTGGCATTATTTACTTTTAGCTCATTGAAACAGAATACCTGTCATTGGGAGTGGTTTCTGTGAAACTCTCTATCGTGTCTGTTCATAACCAGGCCAATCTGGCCTCTCCAGAACCATTCCTTTCTTCCACTGCATCTACAGGGGTTTTCTTGTCCTGTTTGTTGGGATTTGATGCACTTCCACAAAGCCCCGTGTGCCACGCCAGAGAAGCGCATGGAAAGATGCAGAGGGATTTCGTAGAGCATAAGGAAGGTAAGTCCTTTATCACAATTGAATGCAGCTTTGTCAGTGTGTGGAAACGTGTTTTTATTCAGAGTCTTGCTAACTCTTATGGTTGCACGTTAATTGAGGTAATGGAAATGTGTAGGGTATGGCACTGGTTCAAATAAAGAGCCCAGAGGTGCAACCATCTTTCAGGCAGGCTGAGGACAGAAGGAAAGAGGATGGTTGCAGCTGCTCTGTGCGTGAGAGGCTTGTGGGCATGACTGCTGGGGAGAGAGGCAACAAGGAGTCAAGATCTGGAGTCAGATCCCAGTTTCCATAGGGTGCAGGCATGTGCAGGGGCCCAGTTCTGCCTGCTTTTTTCCTCAGTAGAAGCGAGGGGTCAGTGGGATTGTGGACACAGGGATGAGCATCCCCCACATGGCGAAGGACCAAGTGATACTGGAAATGGAACAGCTGGTAGCATCGTATTGGAATTACGAATCTCATTTGTCAGAGCCCCCTAGATGAGCTCCTGGAATTCAGAGTGACTGTGGAAAAGCAGACTCTAAAATGTGGCAAAAAGAGGACTGGAAAATGCAAAGCCCAGCCATTGGGTTTGACTAGCAAGATTGCTTTTGGGGAGGGGAGGGACTTTTTTCAAATAGGAAATTGCCACTGAGGTCATTCTGGCCACACTTTAAGATCTCCAATTTACCTAACTGAAATTTATTTTCCATTTTAGTCGGTTATACTTTTATTCATCCCCTGTCTTAATACAGTGTTTGAGTCTGACTAAGGTGTGGCCCAAAGCTGACTGATGCTTAGGATGGAGTGAGTCCTTTGCATTTTCAGTAGGAAATTTGAGAGCCTTAATTACTTAAATGTGGAAAAAGTCACAGAAATGCATATTAAAAGTTGTTTATGAAGTAAAAGATGGTTCTCAAAGTGCTGGTATCATCTCTCTTCTGTTTATCTTCTCTGCAAATGCTGCTTTGGGGATGTGACTGCCTGTAAGAGTCTCATTGCTCACAGGCACTGCAGGGCTGAACCTGGAGAGGTGTGTTTGCTATCATGAGGCAGTGGGACCTCTGTGACTTTTGGATCCAGGTTTCCTGGGCAGCTTTGGGAATGCCACACCAAACCTTTTTACTTGTTTTGAATTGGCTTTGGCTGCTCAGAGGCTGGTACGTGATACCATCTGCCCAACTTATTGAATGTGTGAGAGTGTATAGCCGCTCTGGGAAAAAGGGACATATGGAAAATGATAGTTGGTGAATCCCAAGAAAGAAAAGTCACGGGAAACCACCTAATTACCAAGGCTTAATAGCCAGTGAATCGACAGTAAGGAGCTTGGTCCTGAGGTCCTGTGGCATAAATGCGTGATTACGTTAACGCCCCACTGCTACTGGGATACTTTTGTGTTTACAGGGCTTTCTCCGTTATTGCTAGAGGCCTTCAAATCCCAGATAGTCAAAATCTCTATTCAGTGCTGCCTGCTGGGCGTTTAACAAGGGTCCGTGTAACGGGACCCAGTACAAGTACAAACATGAATGAAGAGTGCAGGGGCCACCACAGCACCACAGGCTGCAAGGTAGCCAAATGGAGGCAGCCACAGAAAAGCAGGATAAAGTAGACAATGACCCTCGGCGCCTCAAGGCATTGCTTCAAAAGGTGTCAACACCAATTAAATTGTAAAGGCTCTGTCAGCTTCTGAAAAGTTATCTAGGCAGCGACAGAAAGTACAGAATCAAAAGGGCTGCAATGCGGTTTTGTGCGTCTCACGGCAGAGCGGGTGTACACATGCTCCTGACAGTGTGGGATCTGGCCGGGGGCCGCCCAAAGGCAGAGCCATGGTCGGAGAGGGAGAGAGGCAGGGCAGCCAGTGTGGGGTCCCCTGCACCGCTGGGTTTTGTCAGCAGCGGGGAGGGGGCGAGTGTTTAATAACGCAAAACCAGGGTTGGTTAAAGAAAAAGCTGAACGTTTCTCCCCGTCTCAGTCAGAGGTTAACACATTTGAGAACTGCATGCAATGTCTTCCCCAATACATTTGCTTTCTCTGTGCTCTGAGCATTTTTAATTTCCTTGTAATAAATAGCAACTCTCAAATTTACTGTATTCATTGCTGTATAAAGTTGCTCACCAGAAAAGGAACTGATGTTTTGGTAGCTAATTTTTTGTGTGTATAGCTATTAAATTCTCATGCTGTCTTTCCCCTTTACTCCTGGGACTGTGGCAGAGGCTCATCCTGTTCTTTAAAATGGTTGGAGGTGCAGGGCGAAGGTACACATAGGCATTACTCTGTGCCTTATTGACGAGGCTGTTGTGATGCACAGAAATGCATATCGTGGTCTTTTCGGTGCGACAGTCAAGCTGTGGAGTGTAACGCGGAATGAAAGGGGGTGGATACTGAATTTGGTGCTCATATGTGGTGAGGAGGGAAGAAGCACGTGTCTTCTGTGTTTGGTGCCTAAATTTCCATGCAAGAAGGTGAAATGCTTCATATATAAAATTGATTAAATGGTGTGTGCTAGAAGAAAGCTTCTAACTATAATATTTATTCTCCTCTGTTGCTCATAAAGAAATGCAAAAAGGAGTTTTTGCTCTTTTTTAAAACCAACTTAAAATGCTAATTAATACAGGGAATTCAAATTGTTGCTTTTAGTCTTAGAGTTTGCTAACAAAGCATTGTTATGGCAATTCAAATGGCTGAGTGATGTTGATATTATCTCATCTTTGTAGGTGTACACAGCAAATCAAAGAGATTGTTCATAGTTTTTGTACAATGAGTCCTAAATATAGTATTTTGCCAAATCCCCCTTGGTATTGTAACAAATTGTTTAATGAAAAATTGGTTTGGGAGGAGGAATCTCAGTTGGAAGGTTTGAGAAGGCTGTTTAAATGAAAAGATATAAAACTAATGGTGTATTGCTGCATTTTTAAAAAGTCTTTTCCAGAAAAGTATGCGATTTGCTTAACCATAATAGAAAAGCAACAACTGAAATTACTCAAATACATTCATCTATTTACAGATAATTTTTCCTCAGACTAGAAGTTTGAACTGTTTATTTTTCATTATCTGTTTATTATCATGTCTTTGAAATTCATCATTCTTAAATGTCCTGATACCATGAGAAACCAAAAGAGCACTTCCTGACAAAATTGAAGGACATGTCAGAAGTATTCTGAGTCTCTTTGTTTGAGTAACAGCTCAATTTAGCAAATATCATCTTCTCAAACACTAGAGCAGAAGTACTTTAGTGCAGGGGGAGGTTGGGCTGTACGTGGCGGTGTTAGGCAAACGGCAGAGCAAGGATGCTGAGGATCCTTGTCTCTGGCCTTGCCAAGACCACATGCTTACTGGCGTCTGAGAGGACAGCCGGGTGTATTTTGTACCACCCGTGAGGATAATTTCATGAGTGTTTTTGGGCAGCCAGCCGTGCCCCGCGGCTGTCCCAGCTGTGCCAGGGGTGAGCAGCAGCCAGCTGGCTCAGCTGAGCAGCCGGGTGGGCTTTGGCAGAAATACCCAGCTGGTCTCTGAAAAACATCACCGAGCAGTCCGGAGCGAGGGGAAGAGCCCGTGTCTTGTCCTGTGCTTAGGGAAGAGCTGGCAGGGCAAGCTGGACTCGGCGGCAGGTTTCTCTCTGTGCACGAGGATTTCCAGGCTTTGCATAAGAGTCAGGGCAAGCTTTTGGGACTGGCACCACAGTGCACCTCAGGTAACCCTGGTCCTGGAAGCAGACAATATTGCCTATAATCCAACTCACTTGAAATGCACAGTAAGCAAGAGTGTGAGTACATATATGTGCATACAGCAAGGAGGTTGGGAGGAAAATAGGAGCATGCTTGGACAGCTGCTGATCAGTATTTCTTCATAGATGACGATGAAAGACCGGACTGTGGCTGTGCTTTGTGTTGGGAATGGAAGAGAGCGAATGTGCCAGAGCTGCCACGTCCGCACTCATCAGAGGTGCTGCTGGCGAGATGCTCCCCACAGGTGTAACTCAATCAGAAGTGATAGGGAAGGGGGATAATCGCGTGAGCCATAGCTCTGTACCAATTTCATTCTGTGCATTTGTCAACTGTTGCTAGGTAGCTGCCTGGTGGGAGTGGAGAAGTGGGATTTTTTTTCTTCCACCCTTAAAATGGCTTATTGCAAATTGCTGTCCTTGTGTGCAAATGGGGAGACTATCTCCCAGCGCTGCTCTGCCGCCGGGCAAAGAAAGTGTGACTGCGAGTGGGTCTGTGCTCCTCTTGGCCTCCGTGTGTGGGAGACAGCACGGATGCTGCAGCTTGTGTTCAAACTGTCCGTAAACAACTCATAGCAGGCTTCTCCAATTTGCAGGAGAAAGGGATTAGTGTGCAGAAGGCCACCTGATTGTGGCAGAGGAGTAAAGATTAGTAAAGCTTTTCTGTGGTTTGGGGCAGAGTTCCTCGATCTAATGGTGGTTTGCTTTTTTCTGATTCATTTTTCATGTGGAACAAAGAGCTCAAAAAGAAGATATCTTTTCCTTATTGTGTTTTGCTCTACAAAGCAAAAGCATTGGAGAATGGGGATAGTATCATTTCTGTTGGTAGATAATAATGCAATCAGCAGTGCAATTTTTGCCCTTCTGTGTGCATCAGAACAAATTGTGCAAATAGATTGTGATTTTACTGCAAAGAAACAACAATTTTGCTTCTTTAAAAAAATGTCACAGTGCAGGCATTCCTCAAGATTTAGCAAAATTCATACAGGTTTTTCTGGCCAGCGAGAGGAGAAGTGTGACCGTGTGTTGTCCTGCAGCCAGTGAGTAGGTAGGCATTTCTTGGCATCTGAGGGGTGCTTTGGCTCTGCCCTGTCTTCGTGCAGGCGTACAACACAGAGGAGATTTTACACAGCTGAATGCATTGTAAACTCTGTCACTTCAGGGTATCGCCCACTTAAACAACATCCTCATCATTTTTCTTAGGAAATGATCTGAGACAAAATATTGAATTATTTAGAGTACCGCTGGGAGAGGGAATTGATTCCTTGCTGTATCAGAGAGAAATAGCTGCTCTTTTGAGGCTTGATCCAAAGCCTGGCGAACTCAATGAGAATCTTTCCATTGATTTCAATAGGCTTTAGATCATGCTCTTATTCACTCATCAACCATTTGTCTTTAGTTAGAACAAAACAATGCATCCTTTCGTTGCAAGATACTCAATTTGCTGCACCTAAGAGAAATACATTCCGTCCCATTCTGCTGAATGTAAAAATCACTTATGACCTGCTGAAATAAGTAAGAGACAGCTTTTTAACATCACTGAAAGTCAGATTTAGCCCCTATGCATTTCAAATTCTTGTAGCATGCACACAGCTACCTGCAAACGTACATTTTAAACTCAATATATGAACTTGTGATACTGTCTCCTTTCTTTGCAAGTAATTCTTTGTGTTTGGAACAAAAAGATGCATCCTACTTTTTATCTTCCTAGGTTTTCAGGTGTGTTTCAGCCTCTTTGCTGCCAAAGGAAAAAGTATAGTACACTTTCATTAGTTACCAATTCCTCATCTGTTCCTGGGTAAGTCAAGGTGCAGCATCTGTGTTGGACAGCACTGAAATTTCCCGTTTTGACACTGAGTCTGAAAGGAGTAGCCAAACTAGGCAAGGCTTCTGCAACTGCCAGCAGCTTTTCCAACAACTTCTTTTTAAAAGAGATGCAAAAGTTATTTTCCTGAATGTCTGACTTGCATCTTCTCTTTCCTCATGCCATGCGTGTTTAAACAAAATTTAGCCATGTGTAAACAACACTATTCCTATGTGTGCATTCACAAAGGAGCCTGAGCGCAGATCGTTAATCCAGTCTCAACTTGCCATCTTTATAAAATGACTCAAAAATGGACCTAACACAAAATATAATAGGAAAACAAATAACAGTGAGTGCCACGCTCAACTTTGGACCTCTTGGGTTGTGTTTGAGTCAGGAGCAAGGCAGACTGATTGTTCACCACCTACTGAATACCTGCTTCTGAACTCAGGCTGCAGAATACACCTGATGGCTCTTCTGGAGTTGATGGAAATACCATTTAGTGTAATTTAGGTTAAGAGAAGATGACAGTCCTGATATGTGGCTCTGCGCAGAACCTGTAGGGATTGCATCTATGTACCAGTTCGTAATACTTTGAACTTTAACATATTGTGGAGCAGCCTCTGCTGATTATCTCCTGGCATGCCGTAGTCAGCCACAGAAGGCCGACGCGCCGGCTAGAGAGAGAGCACCAGCGCCCGGCGTGCTGTGCTTGCAGAGTGATTGCAGCAGAGTCCAGCTTGCACGTCTCCCAGGGCAATCCTTAACCCTGGAGAAGGGACGAGAACTCTGTCCAGCGTGGGATTTGTAGCAAGAGACTTGTAGTATAGAATTATAGTCATTGTATAAATCAGTGGTAAATTACAAACTTGCCATGTAACTTCCTATCAGATAGGTTTTCTTGTCATACCCTGTTTTTTCAGTGGAGCAATTTTTTCACTTTAATAATTTAATATTTTCATATTGCTTCTTATACATTTTGCTTCTTATCTTGAAGGAAGTATTTTCAGCTATATAATTATCCAGTCATCCAGAGGGACTTCTAAACAGCAGGCTTATAGTACTTGCAATAATGTTATTCAGATGATGGGTTGTATCAAATTGTAAACATTTCAAAATGTTAAGAAATTATGAAAGCAAGATGAGATTATCAAGCAGGGACAGGGTGTTAAAACACCACCTGTGAAAACTCCTGCTTTTGGGAGCTATCTGCACAGCCAAAGGCTGGTGAAGAGTTAGGGACCCCTTAAACAAAAAAATGGAAATATTGCTCATATTATCCTATGATGCCTACCTGCAAGTAGATTAATGGAAAGACTGGGCTGGATTGAGGTTAGTTTTGTTTTTAAGATGACTG
>NW_009596313.1:20859-32260 GCF_000690535.1 Cariama cristata
GAAAGAGTGGAAAAAAGAGATGCAGAGTGTGGTTTCAGAAAAATGCCACTCAATTTTCATAGCCAGAGGGTTTCCATCAGGAAAAAGGAGAAATAATAGCATATATAAAATTCTGAAATTTTATATAGATTTACTAATAGCGACATAGCCATCAGAATCAATCACAGAATTGGTAGCAGGAGCACATTTAAGTCTTGGTGAAAGTTCTACCGAAGGCAGTCTGATTGCTTGCATTGATTTTAGAAAGGATGAGAACGATCAAGATTTTGTTGAAGATTTTGCAAAAGAAACCAAGAGATTCCAAGTAGCAACCCTTCCAGCTCCACAGTCACAGGGCAAGGCACGGAGGCTATCATATCATGAGACCTTGCTGAGAAAATCTGATAGCCATTTTGCAGGGAATTTATCAGCTTCCTTTGTCCCTGAACTTCATCCCTCAGCAAAGAGGTAGCAGAGAGCTCGTTTCATATTTCAAGTCAGATTTGGTGCTGCAAAGTCTGGCTTATAACCTCCTAGTAGGATATAAACATGTTGATATCTTACCAGTGTACCAACATGAAGGGAAAGTGTTCTTGAGGCAAATGAATCATTTTTGGATAGGATAATTAATCTTCAAAAACCTAAACTTGCCAGGATTTGATTATTTAGGTGAGTGAAGCAAGCAGGATATAAACTGTTAAACAGTGCAGTAATACTATAGAAGGTTTAATTTTCTATATTTTTAATTAAAATAACTCTGCACTAAACACTTTCTAAAAAATTCTTTAGCTTTTGAGAAGATTGTTTCTAATTAAGACTGCACACTTTCTGATAACTCTTTAAATTTGGAACGTACTGACAGAGATCTTTGTGATTTTTGTAGGTGCTTAAATCTACTTTCTCTTTAAGTAGGTGATAGTTTAGCAGATCCATGAGGGAGAGAGTTTCTTTCTGAGAGCAAGGAGAAGAGCAATTATTTCACAGTGGTGGGTTTATTTTCCTGCCCCGTTCCTGTGTAAGCCATCTCTTTCCCCTTACTTGCTCCCCTTGCCTTGCAGTAGAGATTAAGGAAAGCAGAACAGTTTTAAAAAACAAGCTGAAGAACCTGGTCTCAAAAGCAGGCTGCCTTTATTCTGAGAGTTACTTTCCACCAATCAATTGTTTTTTATTAAGAATTTTTTACCAATGCTGGTGATTAAAATTTACAGTATTTGAATGAACCATTCTACATCGATACATAAGTAGACTGAATTTGGAACAAAATAGCTATATTATTAATCTTGATTTATTAGTTCCTTGAAATACGAGGGTAAGAAGATGACGACGAGACTTCAAAATTTGGAGATGTGCATTTGTGTGGATAACTAGTAAGGAGTCAAACTGAATTTACTGGGAATCATCAGGGTTGGCTGAGACTGAGTCAGCTCAGTGCTACCAGCTCTGCTGAGATTTTTCTCTTTGGGTAAGAGCTTGCAGGGCTGGGTAGTTCTTAAGTCTCTCAATGGCACAAAACCATTCCCTGATTCATCTGCTTGTAAAATTTCTCCTTCCGAAATAAAAAGTTCAGAGCATTCAGTGGAGTTAAAAATCTGGCAGTGACTGATATTTTTGTAAATGTGGGAAAAAACAAAGATTAATATTAGACTCGGAGACATGTTTCATCTTTTTTTTTTTTTTTTCTTTATCTGGCTGTATTATAAACTTTAGTAAAACTGTGATTAGCCCTGGCTTTTTGCCTATCCTGACAACTATCAATAGATACTTTGTTATCCATTTGGGAGCTTAAAATATTTAATAAACGAGCTGAAAATTAGGCATTTATGTTACTAGTGCCTACTCTACATTTATAGTTGCTAAGATGGAAAGCTATCTTGGTTTTTTTTACTTCTATTTTCAGGAAAGTGTTCCTCCCCACATTTGTAGAAATTAACTGTTTTGGTTACTATTCCGATTTTAAAAGGAAATGGTACTCGTCAGTCCCGCAGAAATTTTGATAGGCATGCAATTACCTTTAGTTCCTTCCTTCCCATACAGAGTTAAATTTTACTAGCATGAATACTCTCTTAAAGATGTAAATACTTCTATAGCAGAGACAGCCGTATTGATTTAACAATGTTATTTTTTGGTATACAGAAAAGAAATTACATGGGGAAGGTTTAAAAAATTCTTGTGGAATAGATATTTGATGCTTCACAATTAACAGCCATGATTTTACCCGTGAACGGTGGTTAGAGTTCTGAATTGTGATCATTGTTATTAGATTAATTTTTGCCTAATCATGTTTCCTTTTATTGTCTTACATGCAATCATTGTCATTAGAACCTACAAGTAAGTAATGAGTTTGCTGAGTTGAGATGGCTTGGTCTTGGAAAATATTTAATAATTACAAATATGCTTATATCCTCCCCCCATCTTTGGCAAGCTCAGCTTAAAAATTTTCGTCATTATTTGTTGATGAATAATATTCAGATTACGTTGGGTCAACACTGCTGATCTGAACCCACTGCAGTTTTCAAAAATATGACTATGAATTTTTTGCTGCTGGAGCCCATTTCTGGAAAGAGAACTAGATCATTAGCTGGTGGGAAATGGCATAGTTACATTGAAAACAATTTTCACTAATTGATTATCTGGCCGATTCAATTTGCAATCTTGGCTCTCGCTTGGACCAGATGCAATATTATCTCTCAATATAACTCACGGTTAAATTTTACTGAAATGATATCCTTATGAAATTTCTGTTTGTGCAACAGACAGTATTTATCTATGTGTCTTATTAAAATCTAAAATAAATTGGGGCAATCCCATCCCACATTCAGGAAAGTGTCCTATTTTTGGTCTCCATGCCAACTCTCTGGAGAAGTGTCTACTATTTTGTACCATCATTATGAGGACATTCTCTTGTTACAGATAATAAACCTGCTCTCCTTTCTATCGCCCTAATCTATTCATTTAAAAATTGTTTCATTTTTATAACACTAATGTTATTCTGACCAGCTTGGCAACCCTGGGATAATAGCATAAATCAGTGAATTATTATTTTTGTTTAAGGCATTTCTAATTTTTAATTAAAAAGAAAAGTCAGACTCTTGCTGATCACCTACAGGATTGTGCCTCTCCATGGTTACCTGTCACTCAAAGAGATCTAGCTCTGAGGAATGCTAATTAGCACTGTTAAAGCACTGGTAATTGAACTGTGGAGACAGCCTGCAGAAGGAGGCTGTTTGCATTCAGCACTGCCTTGCCATTTAAATGGACTAGTACAGTCATGAAGATACTGTGGATAAAAGCGAAAAAAGCACCCAGGCTGTAATTTTTCATTTTGACTTCAAAGTTGTTTACCAAAGTGTTTCCTAGAAATGAGTGCCCGTATCAAAAAAGTGTCATGCGTAGCAACTTCACTGACAACCTATGACTAAAAAGTGCACAATGCCCTTCATCTCTCACTTTTCTTGTTGCCTGGAACAGCCACTTGTAGCAATGGAGCTCAAGATGCGGCCCTGGATGACCCACGCTGCTCCCTGTTCAGTGCCAGGGCTCCAAGCAAGAGATTAAAATTTAAGGAAGTACCAAATCTAAAACAAGCCGAAGAAAAACCCTAAAGGAAACTAGTGTTCACACTGCGGTTGATGACTCCTCTATTCCAGATATTTATCTGACTCTCAGTGCTGTGATATCCATGTGCCCTGGAATAATGCACCTTCCATCATAGAATTTTACAGGTTTGCTGAGGTGAGACAGAATGTCTCTTGGCTCAGCAGAAGTGAAACCCAAGCCTTCTATCGCAAGGGCAGGCTTCTTGTCTGGCACCTTCAGATGGGCTTGACTTTTCTCTGAAGGTAAATATTCAGCAGACCTTCATCCTGAAGGTCTAGTACTTGAAGAAAAGTACCCCAAAAGCGAGATAGCCATGTCATGTTGATCTAACATGTCTTTGTTGTCTCTTTGATTGCTCATGCGATCTGTTTTCCCATTGTACATTTTAATGTCTCAAATTATTCTCCATGCCTTCAAAGAGTTTCATATTTATTTGGTTTAGCAAATGTGAGCAATCTTATTCAGAGGTGTGAAGTTGAACAGTTATGTTGGTCTTTAGATTGTGATGTGACGCATACACGAGTCATTTAGATACTCTGAGAATAATGAATACTGATTTTAAAATGTGTCCATCAGCTAATAGATGAAATGTGGATTTTTTTCTGTTTCTCAGATAAGCGTGTGCACATTTTAGTACCTGCAAGATCATGATTTGATCATTTGATTATGTCAAGTGAATATTTGCAGCATATGACAGCTACAGTTTATTAAGCTGTGAATACTTGAGAGATGCTAACAAGCATTTCAGGATACTGATGACTTTTGTGTTAAAACGTGAAGATATGACAATGCAGAAGGTATCCAAGTGTTATCTTCACTGATGAGTTAAACTTCAAATGCTTTTTCTCTTGCATGTAATACTCCCAACTGTTCTCGATGGATAAAACTCTTGACTCCAAATCTCAGTGAGTCCAGGACTTCATGCAGACATTTCAGTGTGTTAGATGGGTAGTGTGCAAATGCTATCTTTATGTATCTTCACCTTAGTGTTTATTTAACGAAAATTGTTCCTATATGAGATGTTCCCAGGTTTTTTGTTCTTACTGCTTTGTGGAGAACAGTATGGATGGAAATTTTCCATGTTATGCCAAAAAAAACGGTCAATAGTTTCATGTTCCTGAAAGATTATGAAGGCAGTTGAAATCTAACACTTTCCAGATCATATTATATCTGGAGAATGGTAAGGTTGACCTGAAGGACTGTGTGCCAGCATGTTTCTGCCTTGCTCCATTCTTTCTAATGGGACGCGTTGGCACGTTCATCACATTTCATTTCTCACGGGCATTTCGCAGGACGTGTCATCTCTTTTAGCCTCCTGACCGTGGCCTGTGCCAGCTGGGTGGGGAAGGGCGCACATACCTTTTCACATGATTTACACTTTGTTATTCAAAAATACTAGGGGAAAAATTTATATCCCAAGGTGTGCTCAGGAGTATAATGGCACATCACCAGCTTTTAATCTGAATCATCTCAGACCGTTGCCTTGGGAGCACTGGCTTTTTTCACTTATTTGCAGGTTGGATTTGAAGGGGTACCGTCTTTCTATCATTTATGTCAGGCTGTTATCTGTCTAGCCTTCATGTTGCTCGTGACTTTTTTTCTCTGAAATGCTTCATGCACCCCAGGACCTGTGTGAGACACGGGCAGGGTGCAGTGTGTAGTCAACGTAGGGCATCATGCAGGGTCCAGACCCAAAGTGTAGGGCATAGGGCAGCTGTGCTCTTGATGGGGCCTTTGCAGCACGGCATGGTGCCTCCAGCATGGTGGAGATGTGGTTTTGATATCAGGCTGACCTGTCCCTACTGTGGAGCTCCCTGCCCGGCATGCCTCACGGGTGCCGTGGAGAGGCAGGGGTGCCGGCTTTGCTGTTTCTTGCTGGGGCTGGGCAGCTGCTGGAGTCTCCGGCAGCTGTGCCCACATCCCTGTGTGCTGGCAGGCACCTGAAAATAAGAAGGAAGATTGCCCCTAGCTCTCACCTGTCAGTTAAGCAAGCAAAGAAAGTCATCCTCAGAAAAGGAGGCTCTGACTTAGCTACCCCAAAGGAAGCCTGGAGTCATTTTGACAGTCCAGGCATCATCCAGTCCTCGAATACATGACATTAGTGATCCCCGAAATTTGAAAGCCCCCTTGTTAGGGAATAGATTGGTGCCTCTGGAGACCGCATAAAGCCTTTGCTGGGAGTGGGGAGTCATGGCAGAGGCTGACAAAGGAGTGGGAGATGCTGCATCGGGGTCTCCAGAGGGACATGGGCTCCCATGACCCAGTGCCTGGCTGGGAGGTGCTGCTGTTTCTGCAGCTGCCCGTCACGCTCTGGAGCAGTGGCACAGCACAGCTCTTTGGTTGCAGTCAGTCGTTTAACTACACAGTGTGTAGTTTTGAGACTAGACCAATACTCACCTATTGGCAAATAGACTTTAAGGTCATTTAAATCAGATAGTGGACCTCCTGCTTTTTCCATTCATCTAGCAGGGCAAGATAGTGTTGTAAGACCTATTTTTGGACATCTGGGATGGTGGTTGCCATGTGCATCTCTGCAGCACTGCAGGTAAAACGCCATGCTGAAACAAAGAACTTCTTCCATTGTGGCTTCAGAGGAAGTGTATTCAAATGTGTCTTTGCTCTTCCTCAGCTGTCTGTGGAGAATTACACCGGTTAGATTCACACGGAGGAGCTCAGGTTGGAGCTCAGGTAGTTTCTAAATGTCCCAGCCTTTTCTAACTGTCAGGACAGGATAAATTTTACAGAGGAGCCATATTTGTGTGGGGAATGTGGTAATGTGGAACACTGGAGCAATAGATGTTTTGATTTATTTTAGTCAGTGTTAAGAAGATAAAGTATCTGAATTGAGAAAATTAGACAGTGACTGTATTAAATTGGCATTTGTCCTCTGTTGACTTGCCAGAAAAAAATATTGTTACCAACAAACCCAAAGGCAAAAAGAACAGGCAACTTACCTGGTGTCACTCAACATGTGAAAACCAGAGACGAGACGCTAGTTGTCTTGAACCTGTGCCCTGTTCGTTAGCCCAAGCTGCCTGACATGCAGGCAGTTAACAGAGACGCAGATAATCAGAGAAAAAAATAAAATATCTGATGATAAGTTATTTGTATCTGCCTAGGCTTTCCAGGGCAGAAAAGCCTTTCACTTCTTAGAAGTTGTCTGCAAAGGGATATTTCCTCTTATGATTATGCCAGTATGATAATTATATTGCGTTCAAAGCAATTTAATCTGAACTGCAAATAAGTACTTTAGTACTAGGGAGTTACATCAGTGTGACTACAGAGGTTTAGTGCTCAGTTACAGCAGTGTAATTGCCTCAGTAAATCTCCCCTATGTTGACAAACCCTTCGACAAGCAGAGCGGTACTGATTTCCCCTAAGTAGACACATTTCAGAGCACCGACTTGCCCCCTGTGCCGATGACACTGGGATTTGGATTTGTGGAGCAGCGGTACATGCAGACGCACTCAAAGCAGCACGTGGCTGAATTTCACACCCTCTGTGTGGTGTATGGTTGGGTGCATCGTTTTATGAATCGGGCCAAGAAAATACATGCAATATGTTCCACAAGCAAAGCTAGTACAAAGGCTAGTACAAAGGTTTTGAACTATCAGTGATTTTTCAGTACTTTTTATACCAGACTACCCTCTTTCAGACTAAAGGTTGCAGTGTGTCCATTTTAATTTGAAAACACAGAGGTCCCTGGCAGCTGGATCCTTTGCTCATGTAAATTAGCATTGCTCCATTCTCTTCTGCGCAGCTGAGTTATGCTGTCACCTGATATATATAACTTCTTATATTCTCTTATCAGTGGAGTTGTTGGAAGCAGTTTGAGATGAACTGGATTTGAATGTCTGTACGGGCCACACTTAGCTGCCGTCTGCAGCAGTACCACAGAGGCAGAGCCCACATGTCTGTATCGCGTCCTGCTGACACCAGCCAGGCTCCAGAGAGCCATGTGCCTCCGTCTTTGGAGGGTTATTGCCTTACATGCCAGCCTGATGTAACACGTTATCCTCTTCTGAGTCTGCTCCAGCAGTGGGAAGGAAGGCACAATATTTGGAGTTGTCGTGTCCCTTTAAACTACTGCTTTTGGGGGTCTTGATGTGATGGTGTTGGGTAAATGTTCCCTGGTGGATGGTCTCACTGGAGGCTGTCAGGCAGCTGGAGTTTATCATGACGTGCTGGGGGTTGCGTGCCACAGCAAGGGTGCTGCTCGCCATTGGCAACTGCAACGGGTGATGCCGCATGGGCTGTCCACACTGTGCTGGGAGAGGGATGCCAGCCCCAGCCCCCTGGTTTTCTGTCCCCCAGGAGCTCCCCTACGGCCTTATCCCCTACCAAAGTCCGCAGGTAGGAACACGTGACTTCAGCAGGTGCTGGACCATGCACAGCTTCTCTGCACTAGGATATTTGCATTTCGTTCTTCATTCTCTGCTATTAGAGTAGATCTCAACCCATCACCTTTAATACTGAAAAATTTAGCCATTTGATTTGAATATCACATTTCCTCTTCTGATTGTTAAACCATTCCTAAAATAGACTTGGAAACCAATTTGCGGTTTTGTCCCTGGAGCCTCTGACACTGGTAGTGGGACAAGGGGCTTTGTGTCAAAGAAAGATATCTACCTCCAGTGCCAGGCTCGAATAAAAAATTATAATAAAACACTTTTAAGAATGCATTTCACAGTTTATCCTTAGTGTGAATTGCTGCTTGCACTGTGAACTTTTTGGACTGTAGGGCTGAGAATTTTCCTTCGAGTTCGTCCTGGGTTATGACCAATGAAGGTTTCAGAGCAGAGATGGCAAAGCTTCTGCTCCCAACTCCAGAGAACGTGAAAATGGAGCTCTAATGAGGACGTCTGTCCTGTGACAGCTTTCCCAGCAAAACAACAAACTGGCCATACTCTCGTTCAGTGCTGGAAACCCTTAGGGGACTCTAATATGGCATGTACTCACTTCCTGATTAACTATACCTGCTGAAAAAGCTTTTTTTGTTCTCAGGATCTTATGAATTGCTCCAGTCTGAAGGATTACATTACAGAGCAGTTCACGAGTATGGCATTTCCTGGAATATATTTAAAGAAATATGGTGCAAGTTCATATATTGGCATACAGTCTTCAACCTTCCTGTAAATGAAATATTACCAAACCCAGAAAACAACCCCCACCAAGAAAAAAAGCCCAAACCATTAAGAGTCTGTGAGGCATCTAAAACTAGGTGTGGACTATATCATAAAGCACATTTTGTTAGTATAATACTTTCAGCTTTCTTCTGAAATCCAAGTTCAAATTGCTGTTATACAGCTACACGTTTTCTAGGTTAATGCTGACATTAGCTCAGTGTAACATTTGAGGAGTTAGATGCATCTTTGCAGCGAGATGCAGAATTTAGACAGATTATCCACAGCTCCATGGTTGCACAGTTTGAAGATGTCCATGTCTCTCAGACTGAATTCACCAGGCTCTGGTACTAACCTGTGGTAGAGCTCCTACGGTTTTGAGAATGTACTTCAAACCTCTGGCTGCTGCACAGTCCAGGCACACTTCGAAGATTATTTTTGTTTTACTAGGGGATAGATATGAAACCATCTGAGATCGTTGGGATATGTTTCCATCATCTTCTGTGGCTGGTGGGATGCAGTCAGGCCTGTATCTGCTGCCAGGTGACTTCTTTCCTCCCGCGCCTTGTGGAGTCCTGCAAGGGGAGGTCCAGAAAAGCAAAGCAAGGGTGGCTGCAGAGAAGAGAAGAGGAGCGTGAGATGAGAAGGGCCCTGGAGGGGACTGTGCGTTTCGGAGCAGAGAATGCGAGATGGAGAACTTAAAGGAAAACTGTTTGAGATCTTTGGCTATAAATCAAAATATGTAAGTAAGCTCTTGAGAGAAGGTCTGGTGAGCAAAAAGCTGTTCACAAAGAAATATCCTTGGTAATTCTAAACAGTAAGTGAACTGAAGAGAGGTGTGGGTTTGCTGTAAAAGCCATGTTGCTTATCACCAGAGATAGTGGCTAAATTGCAATACATATCTGATTAATTTGGCCTTGTTTTCTTCATGTGAAATATTAATGAAAATTCACATATAACATGTTTACATTTGTCAAATAAAATTCTCCCTGAATTCCTTAGCTCCACTCACAAAGGCTGAACAGCAGTGCTTACAGTGAAAATACTGCTTCAGGCTTAAGATCAGTCATTGCTATTCTCTAATAATGTAGAAGCTGTCTGAACAACTACCAGCTGCAGGCACACAGCAAATTGGAAATATCAGCAGTTATGAAAACCATAGACTGGTGCTAAAGGCACGTCACTCCGTGATACGGGAGGTGGGGAGGCAGGGGATGGCAGAAGTGGGGTGCCAGCCTCCCGGCTCCCCTGCAGGAAGCAGCAAGCCCCGCAGGGCCAGCGAGTCAGCAGGCATGCCCTCTGGGTCCCTTAAGGATGTATTTTGGTCGCTAGCTTAGACGTACCCTTTCTGGCTAAACACAATTCCTAATGATACCCTACTAATACACCATGGCACAAATAAAGCTAATTTTCTTAAACTGTGCTGAAGAGAATAGTTTTCTCCCTTTAAGCAGGTAGTTTTAAAAAGATTTTATCTATCCTGAAGCTGGGAGAAAATTGCATAGAAAACCCTGTTTGATGAGGAGAAAAATATATAGGGACACTATCCCATGTTGATAACAAGCGTGAATGAATTACATAAATTTGTTAATATTGCTGCTGGCCCCTTTCTCCTCGCTATTGAATTGTGTAACGTCAACTCCCTATTTTTCGTCTGAGCAGAGCAGCAGTCATGGGTTGCTGTATTTCAGACTGGCTACTAAGCAGGTGGCTCTTGTTTCATAACTTACTCTTCTGTTAGAAGCAGGTACCGGAGACCAGTTTGGTGAAGGCATTGTGAATGGTCTATAGACACTTGGGCACCAATTAAGGATTATTTCTCATACTGCTGAAGGTTAGAGGCCTCAGGTTTTAATTAAGACCCCACAGTCCTTGATATCGTGCAAATATAAGCTAGTGTCTTGCTGTTGCATGGGCACAGCCCTGTATCCATGGAGAGCATCAGTGGTATGGAGAAACCTCCTTGCGAGCTCAGAGGTTTGGCAATGGGACATTGGCAACAGGACTACGCTAATTGTTTGCAACCTTTCCTGTGCTGATGTTTTTAATCTAAATAAATAACAAGGAGAAAGAGGAGAATGGATTCATTGTATCTGAAGCTCTTCGGAAAATGGTGCACAGAGAAACTGCCCATGAATACAGTTAGTTTTCTAGTTTTAAGTAATTACTATTGTCACTTTCATTTTACAGGCAGGAGATAGAAAAACTAAGTAAAAATACAAGATTAAAATTACAATGTTTCTGACAGAGCTGAGAGCTGACCACAAGATTTCTGAGCTTTGTACCAGCTGGAGGGATGATCCGAAGAGGCAGGGTGGTGGTGGCTGCACACCAGCAGGAAGAGCCATACAGAGCTATAAAGTGAGCAGTGCCCATCGTCCCCGTGTATTCCTGCATCAGAAGCAAAAAGGGACTTCCCAGATCTACAGCCAGCCTGAAACATTACTCCCCAGAAGTAGGTATTTCTGATTTGCTATAATGAAGCAGTAAGTTGCTATAATTGGATTTTGAGCTGATTTACCAAGACTTTGAAATGTTGCTATTCACTCTTGCACAAGCATTTAGACTGTTCCCGGCACAAATCTGGGAAAGACAATATCAAGGTTTAAATCTTCCATCTGACTCAGACCAGGGGTTTGAGCAAAGGTATCTCCATGTCAGCCTGTGAGGGTATGGTATCTATCAGGCTGCTAGAGACTGAG
>NW_009596313.1:32286-34806 GCF_000690535.1 Cariama cristata
CCCTGTCTGTGGAAAACTTAACTGTTCCCTGGCACTAGGGCTGGAGCTGAGGTTGTGTCTTTCAGGTGAAAATCCTAAATCTCTCATTACATTTTTCCCAGCTAAAAAATGTTTTACTGGTCCATGTAAGCTGGAAGAGCATCCAGAGGAAAAGATGCTCAGGCACAGAGAACCTTGCCACAGTGATTTGGACACACTGTTGAAAGGGCAGGTGTGGGTTCAGGGTCCCTCCTGTCCCTCAGGAGAACGGTGTAATTACCAAGTTAGCAGTGTGTTAGTGGCCTACATAACCTCCTTCAATTTACAGCAAGCAATTATTTTCCGTATTCCAACTACTACTGCAGCAGGAGGGCAGGCAGGAATTATGCTCCTGTGCAGAGAGAAAGAGTAAAAAAAAAAAAGGCAGACTCAATGCAATTCTACTGCTGTTTTCCAGTCCAGATTTCAGACTGGAAAACAGGCCAAAAAGTGAGTGTGCAGCCAGACACATAGGTTCATGGCCCATGACTTTTAGAAGAGCCACAAACAATTTTGCAGGTTTTCCCTCAGGTGGTGAGACCTCCACCGGGACTCGCTCCAGTCCTCCCCTGTGCTTCTGGTAGGTGTCATGGGGAAGCCCGGAATATCTGAGCCTTGGAGGTGATTTAATTCCTTGATTCTCCACTGTCATTTAATCTCCATTGTTCTGCCTTTTCCCTGTGAACGTGGCTTCTGACAGTATGTTCGCTGCCTTCTCCATCAAGCTCACTTGTGCCTTGCTCTAGGGACAAGTGACATAAAGCCCTTCTTGCTCAGCGAGCGAGGCCCCTTGTGCTGCCATTACAGAGCTCTGACTGAATGCAAACACCAAGCTGGTATTGCTCATATTTAATCAATTGTGTCACTGCCGATGGTATTGGTAATTCCTGAGTTATGTCTGCTAGGCAGTCTGGGAAAATAATAAGGAATGGCCAGGAAGAAAAATCACTTCGCAACAACCAGACGTGCAGAGCCTGAGATGGCAAAAATTTACAGCATCTCCTTCTCGGGCCTCAGACAAGATGACTCCATGCGATGCAAGGTAAGCTCATCTGTTTACTGTTGTGCTGCTTTCCTCTCTAAATTTTAAACGTCAGAGTTTTCACTTCTGTGCCGTGGTTGAAACTGTTGATTGAATTCTCTCGTCTATTGGCAAAATTTCTGTGCTTTGCTTGGTAGAGCTATTGCTTCTCAGAGCAATGCTTCTATTACTGCAGATTTTAATTACCACTCATTGAGAACAAGATAAATGGAGCTTGAAGTCCATAGCATTAAAGTTATCCATAGACAACCTAACTGTGCCTGCTACTGTGCTTAGATGATGTCAGCAGCATACTATTTACTTAACCTATAAATGTCACTGATGTGATTTGTGGTGCTGAAGATTTAGGGATAAATTCTAACACGCAGCAAAAGAAAGAAATCTTTAAGGAACAGATGGACAGGCAGGATTTTCACACTCACTGTTCATATGTAAGAGCATGGAAAGCCCATATTTAAGGTAGCAGATTTTGCTGGGGGTGAGCACATCTTGCACATCACTTGGCTTGAGCACAGGAAGACGCCTTCACTCTGCACTTTGTCCTCACCAGCGAAGCCCTGTGGGAGCCCGGTGGGCGTGAGGAGGTGCCAAATGGGTGCCAGCTCCACGCCTGGCAAAATAGTTATCCTACCAGCGCAGGTTAGGATGAGCGCGGCTGGGCCAGGAGAAGAGTAAACACCCAGACATGCCGAACTGCTCCTTTGAACAGAGCTTGCCACCTGGCAAGGCTCTGCTGTGGAGCTGCTGTCTCACGCCGTGCTCCGTCAGCGATGTAGTGCGCTGGTAAGGGAGAGGGTGAGTCTGCCTCTACCAGCCTTTGAATCCAAAGTAGAAATTTTGCTATGTGGGTGGAAGAAAAAAAAGTCTCATCAACTCTTCTATATCTGCCTGCTCTCAGCCTTAAAGCTGCCAACAGCCTGTGGTTAGCTGGATGGACTCACGGACCCTGCATGTGTTTGTACACATGATGCAGTACCGGAGCTGAAGGCGTTTCATCCGTGGACCAGAAGCCGCAGGCGAGGCTTTCCAAAGCTAGCTCAGCCTCGGGGCCTGGATCTGCAGCCCTGCCTGCCAGCCTCCGGTGGGTTCCTCCTGGGTGCTCCTTCCAGCCCAGGGGAGGCCTTCTCCTCCGGAGACACCCTTGTTCAGAGTGAGGGGAGGACAGAAGAAAAGTTGTTTGTTTGTTTATGTTTTTTTTTTTTTTTTAAAAATGTCACAGGAGGTCATGAGACAATGTAGGTCAGTGACAGGGCAAGGCTGGGGACATTTTTGGTATAGCTGCTGTTTGTGCATTGTGGTGTAACAGCCTGCTCCACAGCAGGTTTTACTTTTGCAGGGCTGGAATGGGGGGAAAGTTACATCCTCTGAATTTAATTCCTAATTTATGTGTGTCAAGTAGGGTGTATGCTTTTTTCCCCTCTTTTTTTTTTTTGGGGGGGGGGGGGGGGGGGGGGGGAAAT
>NW_009596313.1:34837-59585 GCF_000690535.1 Cariama cristata
TATACTGCTTGCTGGTCTGTATCCTGTTTGATGAATTCATGGTGCCATCTGCTGATTGGAGATGGAATTAGCACTGAGTTCTCGTCGGGAATAGCAGTCTGCACTCTATTTCAAGACAAAATTTAATTATGTGATTAAACAACAGCTTTAAACGTGGAAAGCACAAATTCATGGGAATTTTTTTTCCACCAGAAGAGCTCAGCACCTCTAAATCACCCTGATTACTTTGGGATATGTGTGTGTCTCTGCAGGAGGCTGAGTAAGAGCAGTGCTTTAGGAATCTCGCCTGAAATGTACAGCAGAGCCCCAAAGATTTCTCCTTCCCCCTGTGCTCAGAGCATTTGTACGCCTCTGCCACTGCTCTGCCCCTCAAAATGAGAAATATCTTTCAAAAACATTTTGAGCTTTTTTGAAAACTGGAAGATCATGTTTGTTTGTTTGTTTGTTTTTCCTTTTTAAGAAAACAGCAGTAACCAAAACCAACAGATCAAAATGATATGTTTTCGAGTTTGTTTGTGAAGCAGACAAATTCTTTCCCCCTTTATCTGGAATCAGCAATGTTACACAATCTTATTGCATGGCCAAATCTGCAATTTAAAAAAAGCAAACAAACCACCAGTGAGAGGGGAAAAACTGATCTCAGCTGTCTTTATGGATGATATTTCTGAATTTCAGATTTCAAAAAGCCCCAAACATTTTGGTTAGAAAATAAATAAACAATTTGGTAAATAATTTGCTGGTTCTGCAGATGGTACGTGAACAGGGATGAGCTTTGCTCCTGCAGATCTCTCCTCCAGCTTTAACTACTGTCTCATGCTATTATTGTCTCTTCCGTGCTGGCTGCTCCTTCTCTCCCAAACTATTTCTCCTGAAGCATCCTGCTCTTCCGGAGTCTGTTTCCCATCCCCGGGCAGATGTACAGCATCACCAACCTAAGAACCTGGCAGTCGACCTGGAAAACAGGGTATGGGGCTAGAGTTAGAGAGCCAGGACATCTTCATCCTCAGGTGGCTCTTGCCTTTTGAAGTACTCTCTAGGAGGAGTGCGCAACAGAAAATGTGTGGGGGAAAAATACAAGCAAGTAGAAATATCTTGAAAAAATATACGAGTACTTCACCAAATGCAAAATAGCTGACAGGCTTAATTGGGATACATTGGCTTTGCTTTGGAAATATCTAGTTCTTTTTCCTTTAGAAGAAAATGCAAAATGTATCCTAAATGGCAAACAATTTCCACATACACCTTTAAAGCACAGCTTCTTTTCTGTCCTTTTTCTGTAAGCGCAAGCCCATAATAGCTTGCCGATGTTCCTAAGGTTAATAGATAAAACAGATAAGAGATAATAGTGTTCCATGTAGTGATGCTTTAGGGAATACTGCGAATATTGAGGTAATTGGGGAAGTCTGTAAGGGGGGGGTCACCAAAGAGGAGTCAAGGTAAGATTAGAAAAGCTGAGCTGCCGATCTCGTGAATACTTGACAAAGGTCGGAACTAGAGGCCACTGGATCACTTTCTCTTGAAATATGGAGTCAAATAAAGAAAGAAGAGGGCAGAACTAAGCAGTACCCATTATTTCCGACATCTAATTATTGTATAGATAGTTATTTTAACAAGATTAGCCAATAGTAATGGCAAAGCAGTAGACCCTTCCCTTCTTTGTATATCTAACAGATTAGTCTGCCTCCCAGCAGTGCAGTGGCATGCTTAGAGACTGGCATGATAGATGATAGACTGGTTAAGAAACAACTTTGATGATTTCCTCCTCTCCTTGTACAATTAGGTTCAGGTTTGCACAAGCTGTTAATGGCAGGTGGTGGGGAGCCAGCTACAAGTTAAGAACTGGCTCAAATTATGCTATAAATGGACAGCTGGTATTTATATGAAGAAAGTTTGGAATCTGGAGGGTCATTATTTTTAATCCAGGTCAGACCTGTTAAATTAAAGTCTTTCAGTAAAAAAAATGCAAATGGGATTTTTTTGGTTTATAATGTGCCTTTTTAATCCCACCCCAGGGATAAACAAAAGGAATAGTCTTGCTTTCTACCAAATATAAGAGGGACAGGTTAGAATTACCTACTGCTTCTCAATTTGAAAAAGGCTAATGCCCTGGTTCAGCCTCCCCCTCTTTGCAGTCTAAGCTGATTTTTAGCAAACATTTTGTTCAAGTTGTAAGCGATTTGGTACAGCTGTGTCAACGTAAGCAGGCTGTAAACAATTGTTGCATGTTACATCAGGAAAGTCAGATTCACATGTGCAATAGTGGGCAATGCTCTGAATGTATTCATCGGCACCCAAACATGTGAACTCACAAACCAGCTCGAGGCAGGGATCGCTGTTCCTCAGTTTGTATAGGGCTTGGCACAACAGAACCACAAACTCTGTTGTTTAATAGTAATAAATTGTGTTTGGTAACTCCTGGGCACCACAGTCATGGACCAGGACTGCAGCGAGGATGGAACTTGGGGCTGAGGCTGGAGAGGAGGATGGTTCCTGTCTCCAGGAGTTTGTAGCACAACAGGACAGCAGATGAATCGAGATACGAGAAAACAAAGAAATCATTGAGACGTTATTGGGTAATATGATAGTCAGTAATCTTGGAACACAATTTGTTTTATGGTTGTCGTGCTCTTTTGGTAGGATTTGTGGTAAAATAAAGCTTCTTAGGAGGAGTGTGGAGGAGGAAAATGAAGCGATGCTCTGTGTGTCTATAAGGAATTCCTGTTAGAGAAGTAAAAAGCATGAAGACGCTGATTTGAGAAAGTAATTAGAGGCTAATGGAAGTTGGTTCCATAAAGTAAGTAGAAATTAAGGAGGTTAAGGTGGGAATAAATTAGGATGCGCATTAGAAGTAAAGAAAAGCAGGTTACGTTTGGTGTGAGAAAAAACCTTGGCCTGGTGAAAGTAAGAGGCCAGGAAAGTTTTGGGTACTTGTGTTTTTGGGTTTTTTTCATTCTTCACAATGACAGCAGTGGCTGCAAGAAAGAGATTAACCAACAAACCAATTACTCTAGCTCTGCCTTGGTATGGTAGATATGTTTAATTTGAGCAAGGATCCTGTGAAAGGGAGACTAATTAAGTATCTAGAATTATGGAGAGAGGACTTCAAGTCCTTCAGTCACGTCAGCAGTGTGATTGTTGGAAAACAGACCTTCTCTGCCTCATTTGCATTAGAACAAATCCACAAAAAAATATAGGACACCCCAATGGCTAGTGAAAGCCACTGCAGTGCAGAGGAGCTGGATATTGCATCTCTAGCAATTTCCTTAGGGCATTAGCCTGAAGTTTTAGGTCAAGAACTGGACCTCTTACAAACCCATGTTGTTGGAGTGTTCTTCCTTTTGTTTATAGGTCTCTGTTAAGATTGCTCTTTCAATTCCCAGCTTTTTCATAGGCATGCTGGAGTCTGAACTCCAGTAGTAGCCTGTAAGGTCAGCAAATGCTTGTGCATGTACTACTAATGTTTTTCCTATGCAAACATTTGTAACTGCTGCAGTGCCAGTTTATTGGTTGACTTCTGAACTTGGTTGCTGTTGGTACTCTGCAAGACTCCAGCCTCACAAGAGCAGCTGAGAGGAAGCAAGGCAGTGAAACACAGAGACACACTCGTTATGTTGTACGCACCTTCAAACTGATCTTCACTGCTCATGGACCTGAAGTTTACAAGGCAAAAGAATAGTTAAAAGAGTTGGAACAACTTGCAGGGGGGTGAGAAGACAAAGAGGCTCATTAAACTTTATGCCTGCATCTCAACTGTAAACAGCATAGTACCCTTTTTCTTAATGCTTTGAATTTTAATTGCATGCTGCCTTAACTAGTACACATCTAATCTTATCTTTTTCTGCCTGTTATTAGAGAATGAATCTCAAATTTAATTTAAAAGCTGCACAAGATTTTGAGGAATGTTGGAGTCCATGTTTGTATGTAGGATACAAGTTTGCTCACCCTTTCAAGGAGAGGAAAGATATTTTCATTCTGAAGCCCATCAGGGACTAGATTTTACTATCCACAAAGCAATTAATAACGTATTAGTATATATGACTGCATTCAGTGTTTGCTGACAAGTCCACATGCTTCTGTGTAGAACATATTTTCTTCTGAATATGACATCTTTCTTAACCACCAAAGAGTATAAATATTGGTCTTAGTGCTTGAACGAGTCACACCTCAAACAAGTGAAGCACATTTTTAAAGCACCATGCTATGCTGTGGAATTACTGAATTTCTGTACAGATCAAAGCTGTGACAAATTTTCATGTTGCATTGAACATGGCCATATCCATTTGCTCTGTTCCAGCAGCTGGTATTCCAGAGGGTATCGCAATGTGCTTCAGAATAAGTTCTCTTTCTTGAAGTTACTCTCATTGAAAATAATACAGCATCACAATTTAAAGCTTGAGCCGACTGAAAAACTTTTCAGGCAAAGTTTTCTCAGAAAGTGCCAATTTTACTGAGACACACTGCTGCTTTGAAATTATCTTGAATTCTCTGGTGTACTCTGCAGCCTATTTCAGTGACAGTGGGCTATTTTGGGAGTTGAAGTGATTGCACACAGACCTAGCACAAACTGTGAACCATGCACATCGTCCTTATTCTTGTGCCTTGTTAGTCTAGCAGCTCCCTCCACCACAAGGTATTTTTCTTACCGAATTTGGTTTCGGACAGGAGCAGTAGTATCAGCAGAGCAGCAGAAGTGCTGGGACATTGGGGAACAGCACAGTGCAGTAAGTGCCAGAGATATACGGCGATGAAGAGCTCAGAGTTTGTCACAAAACTGAGTTAATTGCTGCTCCATTGGTATCATCTGACATACAGTGATTCCCAACAGCTGACAATCAAGTCTAAGATATTTTCCTCACAACAGTTCTACATAACCAAAAGTTTGGAAGGAATATTTCCAGGAAACCTGTAATTGCTTTGGAGAGCGTTCTCTGAAGTCAGGTCTAAAAACCTTTATGGTGAATGTCGGCTATTTTCAACAGTTATTAAGCGGAAACTGATGAATCATTCAGGCTTGAATTTGAAACAAACAGGTAGGAAAGTAGTTTTTGTTTGTTTTTTCCAGGGTAGATGAATAATTATGGTCAAAATCAGAAACTGAATTAATAATGAAAATTACTTTAACTGTTTTAATGTAAAGGATACATATGGGACATACTTGTGCTCATATACATATGTATCTGTAAGTTAAAATTGTGTAAGTTAGTAGGAATTGGAGTACTTACAGAAATGTGCCAAGATGCTGCAAAGTCTATTTTGGAGTAAATTATTGTCTCAATGTCACTTTTGTGGGAGACTCCAAAGGGTATTTAAGAAATGACATGGAAGAAAAATGGTTTAAAAAGAAAAGTGCTGGGTGTTAATTTACTTGCTCGAGAGCTGAATGGAAAAGCCATTAGGGAAAGCATACCGAACAGGTTTGGCAGCCTGTGCCACAAGAAACATTTCCCCTAGCACATGCAGACAGAGCAGGTAAGTGTTAACAGGAAACAATGCTGTTTTTTTTTCCTTGAAACTGATATTAGTAGATATGTTTTTAAGAAGTGTTAATCTGATATAAGACACAATTATTTCATTTATTAAACATTCTTCACTACTGCTAACAGCTGGGAAACCACGAGTAAGAGGTAAAATACATCCTCCTGCTGCATGGGAAGCCATGTTTATAAAGCAGGTTAAAGTAACTCCTGAGGTTGTGAGAGTGATGGTGTATGTTCCCGGGCTGGGGGAACAGTGGTGCCGGCGTGAGGCGGAGAGCAGCCTCCGGGTGCGGAGAAGAGATGTGGGTCAGAATTCACGGGAGGAGCAATTTCCAGCACCCGCGGTGCTCTGGCAGCCTGGCCTGGCTGGTTATGATCTCGCTTCTGCTCTCTGAGCTGCCGCCACACTTCACCTTTGCTTAATTTTAAGCACAGGTGTGAATTATCCCACTGCCAGCAATTGGATTGCTTATGTATTTGCACTATTTCCCACAAGTAAGTCTGAATGCAAAGAGGACTGCCACACAATGCTGGATTTATTTTCCAAAGTGACATGTGCATGGTTAAATTACATTTATGTTAGGGATCTGTTTTTCTCTATCCATCTATTTTCTACAACAAGTCAGTGCCACAAGACTGTAAAATAAATATTTACATGAAATATATAGAGGAGGTTATACAAATTAGGTTATATTGACATTGCTGATCTGTTTTATATTGATATTTATGCTCTTTGGTTTGTTACAAGTGAATTGAATTATAAATACTGTGTTTCTTAAAGCAAAGGCTATTTAATAGCAAGTACTGAAGTAATTTTTCTGGCATGGTATTTCATGGAAAACTTGTTTTTAACCAAACTAGTAGTTTTTGGAGCACAGGTCTACTCAAAATCTCTGTATTTCCAAAAGTGTTATGGAAATTTGGTAGCATATTGGAGTCTAATGTACCTGTAAATAAATCAGATATCTGGGGCAAGAGGGACTTTGAGGAATCACTCTGGGTCAGGTAATTCAGTTGTGGCATATCTTTCATAAAAGCAACGAGGAATCTCAGTAAGTTAATAAGCTTGCAAGTCATCAGATTTTTCCACATGCAGTCCTGTCCTGTAAGTGCAATAGAGTGTATTAATAGTACTCCCATGTAACATTTTCCAAGTGTTTTGTAGTAATACTGGTTGGGTCATGTACTTCTAACAAGCGTTAACATTCCTCTGGGAAGGCTCAGTGTTTGAAGTGCCTTATACTACCATAAAATGCGGAATAATCAAATCTGGGAAGGACAGGCCACTGTGAACCTGGCAGGAATATGTGACACTTGTGTACTGTGTAACAGGCATTTCCTCTATTTCTGTGATGAACCGGAGGAAATTATTTTGAAGTATATGCATTGTATACATGAAGCAGAACATAACTTTATATAACGTTCAAGTTTCCTACTTAATCAACACATGAGTGTGGTGGGTCCTGGAACAGAAAAGAACTGGAGTTGCTGCTGTCAATCCAAAATCTTTGCCTGGTGTCCTTTCCTCTCATTATGTGTATTTTCAGCAGCACCTGGCTCCCCATTCAGTTGTTGGGCAGTCGGGTAATGTTCTTTGCCCCAGGGTATGGAGATGTCACACAGGTACCGTTCCCAAGGGTTAGTCTTTTGGTGAGGACATCCTAGGGCAGGAACCTGACAGGTGGCTGGGACTAGAGAAGAATTGTGTCTAGATAACATTTGACCTGTCTGCATGCTCTTATTTGAGAAAAAACAAATCCACAGTTGAAAGACACAGTGCGCTGTCCTACAGTTTTACTTAAGAGAAATTCCAATGGAAGGTAATGTCTTCTGATTAAGTGGACCACAGGGGCAAGGTTCGTTCGTTCTTTTTAAAGAACTGTTACTATTTCACAATAGCTATGTCTTTAATTGATGACAGTATAACCTGCCTGTCAATACAGATAATAGCCACTGCAAACGTTGGAAGGTATTGCTTAATAGCCTAAAAATATGTTTATATTTCACCCCCAGACTCAGTCTGAAGTCTCAGCCTGCCTAGATATGTACCCAAAGTTTGACACAGCCCCTTGTTGCAGGGATGCTCAATAAATCCTTACATGTAGACATTTTTCCTGCTTTGTCTGCAGTTAAGGATGCTTCTGGGCAAGGCTGCTTGTGAAAGTACATATCTGCAGGTTCACATCTCCTGTGATTGTACGTCATGGCAGCCTGTCGTCACCTGTCCCATTGTAGTTCCTGAGCTCTGCAACAGCAGGTCACCTCGTCCCATCTTATAGGGAGACATTGCTCACAGTCCTTGAACTACAAAACCTTTTAAGTCATGGACTGAAATGTTTTGTTCTGTAAAGAGCTTCACACATACACTTCTACCCTACATATGATAATTTACAAGAACAACTTAGGTTTTACAGGTTGTATGAACTTCCAAGTATATTTTAATATGGAAAAAAAAATATACAACTATATATGCAACTATATACAAGGAATGAAATCTGATTTCAGTTAACCAGAACATCTGGTTCTGACTTTACAAATCTCAGCTTCCAGACTCAGAAATTAATGGGAAAGTTAGTAGAAAGCCTCTACATGGAGATTCATGTCTATTTTATTTTACTTTATTTAGACTTGAAAGATATTCTATCTTACCTTCATGAGTTCAGAGATCTTCCCTCATCATCCATGAATGAAAGTCACATCACTACGTCCTCATATAACTCAAAGGAGAAGACTGAGGGAAAACAGCCAGAGAAATTCAGCCCAATCCATGTCATGAGTTGTATAAAATAGTTCTTGTACTTTCCACTGATATGATCTTTTCCACTGCTTGTTGTTTTGGGCACTTTAATGAGTGGATTTAGAATTTACTGTATAACACAGCTCTTCTTTTTCAGACAGCAAAAGCCTTGTTAACCTCCTTTTGTAAGTCAGTGTAGAATTTGGCCGGTCTAGGAAACTCCCCAAGTTTGTTGTTTCAGTCCTAATGTCTCACACTGAGGGGGGGTTTGCAGTTGATTGTGATGGGATCTGATATAGACCCTGAATCAGCTCCATTCATTTTATTGATTACTGATTTATTGGTAATTAGAAGATATTAATTGAAATACTGAAAATGCTAATCACTGTTGCTGTGTACAGTTATCACTGGGCAGGAAGAACAATAGTTACTCCTTGGAATTTGGCTTCCAATGACGTGAAGAAAATCCCTGTCTGAAGTGGTGTCACGGTCAGGTAACCACTGTTTCCAAGGGAGGAGCGTGCCTGGAGAGATGAAAACCTTCACTGAAGCCCTTCAGGTGTTTGCTAAGACCCTGATTTCAGAGGTATTTATGAAAAAAAAAAAAGTATTTACACAGGCATGAATGCATCTTTATGTGGCTTTTGATTTCTTAAATTTGTTTGTGTTGTGATATGTGAGATGTTGCCATGTTATCTGGCAACCGCCGTGGTACCTATTAGGTACCAGAGTGTCAGGGCACCGCGAGGGCTGGGAGCTCCCTGCGGCCTGGGGATACTCCCCAGGAGATGGCAGGGCATTTGTAATCATCCGTGGTAGGTAACTGCTAATACAGAGTAACTACTTTTACTTTTTTTTAAAATGCATTTAAAAGCATTTTGAAATTAAACCTCCTTGCTTCTATTATTTCTCTTTCTTTTGTGTGGAATGATTATTTGCCATTATCCTGAATATGTGAATGTCACATACAAGACATTTTATGCGCTTGTAAATTCAGCAGGCGTTTTCTTGGCACCTCAATATTCCATTGATGCAGCGGGTACTTTACACTCTTCATTTAAAAAACCCAGTGTCTTGCCAAATTACATGAAGTCTAATTTGGCATTTACCTCTGTACAGCTAAAAGTGGTGGTATAACTGCCCTTTCCCTGTCCAGAAGTAGGAATGAATGTAAAGAGAGCAAACGCAGAGAGTGCTCAAGCTCTCAGATTTAGAGCTCTTAAGATCAAAGAGCTAATCATAATGAACTCATTCTCTTTCCATGAGTGGCAGCTCTTCATTCTGGCCACAGTTCAAGAAAATAATCACGTTTAGAAAGTTTGAGCACTTAAGACGCACAGTGTATCTCAGGTATGCAGCTGATAGCAAGGGTACAGGCAGGTCATTGCCATGACTGCAGTGCAGCATCGCCGTGTAAGAGATGGCACAGCTGCACCATCCCCTCCAGACAGCGCTTGTCCACGCTGCGGTGACTTCTGCTGTCCCCCATCATATGCTTGGGCTTTTGTGGAGGAGGGTGTATTAATGGGATAATGTGTTTTAAAGATTATTTAAATCAGAGTTGTGTTTGTGGCCGTTAGGACCAGAAGGGTAGACAGCAGCCTTGAAAGGAGGGCAGAAGCTTTGCAAGAGAAGCAGTTGGTGACAGAAGATGGATTTTGGCAAGAATGAGGGAAAGGGGGAATGTCATAAAATTAAGCAGGGTAATGCAGGAAGACAAAGCTTTATTGCACGTAATCTGGGTTGCTGGCCTCCTGAAAAGCTGCTTCCCTAGTTTGGTGCCCACCACGCTGCGGCAACTCTGCTCTCGCTGTACAGGGGTGTGTGTTGTTATCCCATGCAGCTGGCAATGGAAACCCCATTGCTTTAGTTCTAAGCCCCTGCCACATCTCTGTAGGTTTAGAAGTGGCAGCTGGTGCGAAGGGTGCTGAGGTAGCCCAGGCGGGAAAGCGGAGCAGTCCTGAACACCGCAGTGAGTTCTTGTGAGAGATTAGTGTCCGCCTTGGTGACCGTTTAAGTTCACAGAAAAAGCATGCCTCACAGTTGAGCACTGCACGGGGCCTGCAGCCACGACCCGGACCGGAGGCGTGTGTGCCTGGGCAGGGGGCAGCCCGGCCGGCCCTGGGCCGTGCTCGAGGGGGCCTGGGCGCCTGGGCTGCGACTGCGGCTCCTTCAGCCCCTCGGTAAATCAAAGCCTATCGCAACTTGATTCAAAGCGCTCCTAAATAAATGAGCCTTTCAGCTGATGTCAATAGGATTTCTAGTCTTTTTCCCATTCTTCGGCATCCTTGTGTCCCCAGAGAATATAATCAAGCACAGGAGACTGTAACAGTCAGGGTTTGGAGATTATGTGGCATCCAGGCACAGCCTTGAGGAGTCATGTTTGCTGACATTAAGTTGACTACAGCTTTACGGTCATTTTACACATGACAGCATGTCAGCTGTGTAAACCTCGCTGGAACAGGAGATTGCCTATGACTAGCTGCTGTGAAATTGAAATGATTTGTCTGTGTCTACGTGGACTGAAAATCATGGCTATTGTTTGCTAGTCATTGCAATTTCTCAAGCTTCTTTTCTAATTCAGTGTAGTTTTGTAGTGGAGACAAGGCATCTGTGATGCAGGTGTGTGCCAGACCCCCACTTCCTCAGTGCCTCCCATCAGCCTCTCATCAGATTTAATGGGCTTCACCTTGAAAGCACCGGATCATATTGTATTTTCCTAACTTCACTAGAATTTATTCCAAGGGAAATCTGTGCCATTACAGAGGGAAGTATTACTCAAGGTCACTTAGGGTAACAGAAATGAGCTCTAACTGACGTGATTTCTGTGAACAACTTGTGGATTAAGGTACCGTTTAGCGTAGCTGGTGTAGAGTTTGAGCCCATGCATTCCTGTGCTTTTGGTGAACTGTATAGATAATGAGGGATGTGCTAGTCTGCGCCTTGAACCAAAGCAATTTTGTAAATAATGGCTACTGCTGTTCTCATTTTACAGACTTAGCGAAGCTATATGAAGTTTGTGGTGTAGTTAAACAACAAGACAATACTTTGAGTACAGCTTTTGAACATAATTCTGTACAAGTCAGCTATATTTTGCTTTAAATTGTCATACTTAAATTGAAAATGTTTTGACCTGTTCTTTTTGACCAAAAGCTACAGAGTTCCTGTATGTTGCATAAACTGACCACTCTGTGTGTCACAAGGAAGACAGAAATGCTTTATTTTAAAGTTTCTGTGATATTCTATTTCACATGACTTGAAGTACAATAAAGATGGGGATAAACAGGCTTTATGCGACACCACATCCTAGTACAGAACATTTCATAAAAGAAAAGGAATAAAGACTCCCACTGAAAAGCTGCTGGTGTCAAATAATCATTTATTCTGCTGTTGTTGACTTGCCCCTGTCTAGATGAAAAGGGCTTAGCTACCAACAGGAAACAATATTCCAACAAATGCTTGTGAAACCCCATATAATTCTTGTCACGTCAAAAGTCTATGTGGAACTGCATGCTTTTGGCTTTAGTGTTCTTTTTTTTCTCAGAAACAATAAATGAGGAAATATTTATGCTTATAAAGAAAGAAGGTTACTTTTTACAAACATCCTTCCCCAGCACATCAATGGATCTTAAACTGTGTGTCTGAAGTTTGGGTGAACTTCAGGGGTGATGTCACATATTGTGCTCAAAAGCTTTTTCATCATGCTCTCCATGTTCTTGTGGTAGCTGGTAGTGAGGTTTCGGATGGTTTCTGTTGTTTGCTCTTCTATTTTAGTGGAGAGGTTACCTTGGGAGCCCATTACCTGAAAAGCAGAAGTCCTCTGAGCAAAATAAATGGTTATATATGACTATGTTTATTGTACTTTTCTTCGTCATCTAGCATAAACATAATGCAAACATGTTACAGTGCTTCCTAACAGTAAGGGTGTGATCTAGGTTGAACTGTATGCATAAAAACAGCATTAAAGGGAACACTCTCATATGCTCATTAGCAATGGGAATCTCCCTGTGCAATGAACGTTTCTCAGCTCACTGTGGGAACAGCATTGTACATATTTTGTCTTTTATATCGCTCATTTTAATTTGTTTTCTATTTTAATGACTAGTCAACTAAGTTCTATCACCAGTGTGCTTTGTTTGGCCTCACTGAGAATGAATGTGAGTGTGGCTAAGGAACAAAACATGGGAAAGCCTTCCTGACAATGCATAATTACAGTTTCAGAGTACTTGAAATGTCTTCAGCCGTTAGTGATGTATAACCCTCAATAGGCCTCAGACAAGGTCTTTTAATGTTACATTTTCTTATCTGGCGAAATACCAGACAGCATCTGGCACAGTTAATATCAGGACATTCGCTTAGAATTTAATTGACTCTAAACTCGCTGAACATTTTAGCAAGGTTATGTTATAAACAGATGCACACGTTCCAAATCCATGACTTTGCTCCCTCCTCCCCCACTTCCCCAACATCCCTTGAATTCCTCCCTTGTGGAAAAGTCCTTCAGATACTGGCAGAGAAATTGGTTTCCAGCTAAAGAATTCCACAGGGGAGAGCAGAAGACATTTCTGCATGTTGACAGAGAAGGAAAGGAATAAGTAACATATTCTTCTTATTCCTGTCATGGTTCTCTGGGGTGGACTCGCAGCTGAAGCTAACCTGTGATGTTAATGGGATACCTCAAAGATGACCAGAAACAAGGGAGGAGTCATTAGCTTTATTTTCCATGTGATTTCAGCCCAATGTAGTCCTTAAAAGAAGGAAAACCAGCTGAATTAAGATCTTTTGCACAAATCACCTTTACAATTTTATTTATCAGTACCTGGCAAGGTAGTAAGAAGTTTGTCTGTAATCCAGATGTCAAACACTTTCCAGTTTGGAAGAAATACAGGACATAGACATAATTGTAAATATCAGGAAAATATTATAGTTTTCTATAGTAACTATTTTTAGCTGGCATTTTATTTTAGCTTTTAGACAAATTGTAAGGGTCTCACGTGGGAAAGATTGTACAGCTTAGACCAGATTTATGAAGCTGATTTTTTGCACTGGGGAAAATAACTTTCTAGAGATCCCAGATGGTTGCATGTTATCCAGCTACTAAATACTTTGAGAAACCTCAAGAAAAGTACTATAATTTTAAGAAGAGCCTCTGTAGCCTGGGAACCTGCTCTCTCAGTTCATGCTAATACTGTAACTTGAGATAGGAGATTCTTACTCTTCTATGTTTTTTTTTTCCTCCCTTTTTCTACTCCTGAATTTGAAGACCTTTTTCTTGTCAGAATGCAAACAATACTCTGCTTAGTCTATGATTTCTGCTGACCTTGAAGGTCTGTCCCTTATTTTGCCCATGATGGTTTTATGCTAGTGTCATTCCAAAGTCACGAAAACATTACATTAAGTTGGAAGCCGCAAAATTCAGAACTAGGCTGCACATCTCCAGAGTTCAGTGATCTCAGACCCTGAGTACAAATACCATGAGCACTAGCAAAATTGGTTTGAGATCTGGGCTTAAACTTTGTATATTTTGAAAAAAGATCTTGTGTATTGTCACTCGAACCTCAAATTAATCATTATTTTCTGTTGCTGCTGTTGTTCATTCTGGACTGATATGGAACATCTCACGGTATGAGAAAATGTACCCCAGTTTGGATACAGCAAGATGAAGTAAGAGGAGGAATAGCATTAAATGAGACTGTGACAAAGAATTAAAAGTACTTGTGTCCAAATACCTGAGCCAGTAAACTGATCTGTACCTCAGACTTCCCTCTGCACTGGCTTAGCTGGAGCTCCTGACTGCCTTCCAGGCACAGGTTAATAATGATGATATTTGTCTGGGTAGATAAATGTTCGACATAATGGGGTCAGGGAATGTGAAGGAGGACTGCAATGATCTTGTACAACATGCTGTCATTTGAGGAGCAATATGTGCTCTGTCCTACTTGTGTGAAACGTTCAGTTGACAAACAGTGGCCTTTCCCTGCAGCTTTAATTTTGTTTGTGATGAAAAAATTGAGTTCACACCAAAGCAACATCTTTTCTCTTCTGCTATTTCAGACTTAAAACAAGAAGTCTGGCTTGACTGAAAAGGTGAACAAATTTTAAAGGTGTTTTTACTTTATTTTCGTGTCAGTAAACATCTGAAATTGTACATATGAGACAATTCCACCTGGCCTGGCTGTGTGACAGTGTATTTGGGGGTTGGCAGTGCATGTTAGAGACTTTGTGTGTATATCTGCTCCTAAGGCTTGTGATCTCTGCTGGAAAATGTTTTATGTGAAGTGTGACTAAAATGACAGGTTGGTAAAGCAGTTATTTGACCTCTTTGGCTTTTTTTGTGGCTGGTTTTGCACATGTAGTTTCCTTGCCTTTGCACAAAACAAGCGGGGGAAAAAAACAAGAACAAAAACATAAGAGGAAGGTCACCAAGTAAAAAGAGAACGGTTTATGAACCTTCATGAAAATACTAGAAAAAACTGCAAGATGGCGTAAATGTATAAAATGTACTGTAATTCAGATATGAAAATATCAGTCAGACTGCTTTTACTATGAAAACGTAATGAAAAACTCAAAAGTTTTGGTGATTTCAATCCATCGAAGATACAGTCAAAAAAGTCAGCTAAAGTGGAACAGAAATAGAAAGAAAGATTTTAAATCTTTGCTTTTACTGAAACATGCACCTTACTGAAACCTCCAATTTCAAGACAGGAATGAGGTCTGTCTGGATTTAAAGAAAGAAGACTCAGAGGTATTTTTCCTTAAGGGAGATATGTCTTCAAAGGACAAGCATGAACTAAATGTAGAATCTGGACAATTTTAGCAGTGAAAGTCCACAATAGTTCTACAAATACATTCAAAGCCTGTGAAGAAGTCAAAATGAAGCATATACACATCATAGGTGATATCTCTGTGCTTAATCAGTATGATGACGTTAGTTTGCAGAAGTCTTCATGTAACGCTGAAGCAATTTCTTTTACCATTGAACAGACTGACACTACAAAAGAGCATATGCAGGTTTCTTTCTTACGTTTGTTTGCTTGTTCCTTTTTTCCTTCTCCCTCTGTAACCGGTAGTGGTCTATCTCAGCTGTGGCTTCTTCTTTGGCCTGCTTCAGCCTCTTTTCCCTCCCCTAATGGGGGAAGAAACAGGGATTTATTTCACACTTGTCGCTGTATCCCAAAAGATGAATCTCTCTAAATCAGAGGTATTTTACATGGCATAGTAAAACAGACAAAGCTTCGTGTGAAGTCAACAGCGGCTCTATTTGCACACGAATGGTCAGAAGAGCCAAAGTGATTTAGGTAGGGTACTTTTTGATTGAAAGCCAGTCATGCAAGTACCCATCTTTTGAGACCAACTCCCTGTGCGAAAGCAGACATCAAATGAAAAGCTTGTTGGTTTGCTAACAGAAGTCTTTTTGCAACTACACATTTTCTCATAACACAAATGCTTTTTTTTTTTTTTTTTTTTTTTTTTTTAAATCACAGCCTGGTGTTTAAATAAATATCTATCTTTCCTTCCTTGGCAAGAGTAGCAGCCAAATAACAGATTTTAGTTGTCACGGATGGGAAAAGACGTTATTCTGTAAGATTTACTGTATTGATTGGTTGCCAGCATCCCTTCATCCTGCACCAACTGGATTCCGCTTAGAGCTGGCAGATTTCCAAAGTATTGCAAGATACGTCTTAACCACTACCAAACTGCGTTGCAACCTTCAGGCTTTGTCCTCTTCTCCCCCACCCTTTTCCCCTAACATTTGTTGAATGCAGAGGTGAGTGATTAAGAGAAAAAGGAGGCAATAGTATTCTCTACCAATGCATAGAAAACATGAAAGTGATTAAAAAGTCTTGGTTTTCCTGTTCTTTTTAAACAGGAGCATGGCATTTTAGGCTGTAGTCGAAACTAAAGCCTTCCTCCTGAACAGGCTTGTTTACATACTTAATTTTGTTCACTGTAAATAGTTACTTTGTCTTAGGTAAAATGCTAAGGGTTTATCAAATCAAGCCGACATAAGTCATTGCAGAACTGGGCATAAGGTAGTTCCTGGCTCTAGCAGGGATGTTACGTTAAGGACAGGAGTGAAACGTTTGATGGGAATGTGATGATTAAGTTTTTACATGAATCAAGTGTTGAACATGTCATAACCACCCCACGGTGATGCATCTCTGTCTGCTTGTTTTGTATCAAGTCTGTAAAGTTGCATGGATTTCCACAGGACTCTGCTGTGCTACTTTGTGAGGAAAACGTCAGTTTCTAGCTGATGGGGCCATAAACCTCTTGCAGTGAAAGTTGGTATGTTGTATTTGAGACAGCTGGGCTGATGCTGACTTTGAGATCTCTTTCTGCTGTGCAGCTGGACTTTTAGGAGTGGGAAAGGATAAGCTTGCTCCCTTTTCTTAATGGGAGAAAGTTCTTTGGCTGAAAAAACTACAGCTTACTTGTTTAAGTCAGAGTATCACAAGAATGAGAAAGTGGAGGCTAGGCAACTGAAAAAGGCGTATTGATCTGATGCAGGAAACATAATTTATTTAGTTACTTATTGTAACCACTTAACATCACTAAGCAATATGAATACTTTTGTAAGGTTGTTTTTGTTTTTTTTTCTTAAATCTTTCAATTCAAGCATGAAAGTTGAAAACAGTACCTTTTCTGAAATCATAAGGATTTAGAATTCTCCAACATTCATTTAGGATTCTCCAAACATTCTCCAACTAGGCTAGAAAGACAAGCATTAGTATTTCTGATTTATTTTCTCCAGGTGGCTAATTGGATTGGTTACACCTGTGTTGGGCCTCTGAACCCCTATCAGGTGTGGCATATAGCAACTGGCTTCCACTGAGCATGGCACAAGGAGGAAGCTGAACCTCAGGAGGAAGACTGTTGTTTTTGATTCATCTGAGATTCAACAAAAGCCTGGGTAAAATGCCTGATCCAGCAGTAAATTGTTTGCCTGGTTGATGTCTCCTTCTGAAGCCATTATCTGCAGGTGGGTGAGTAGAAGCAGAGAGATGCCTGAAATGTGAATTTCATTTTAAAGTCTTGATTCCTGGACTGCTTGATTTTGTGGGTGTACTTATTGTAGGACCTGGGGTGTGTGATTGTATAAAAGCTTTTTAGAGGAAGGAACAACCTGGTGAGGGCTAGACAGCCTTACTGACTCTCAGTTCATTGGTGCAGCACTCTCTTGTGCAGTTAATTATATTTCTCAGAGTCCTTCTGCCACTGAGGCACTGTGTTTATGTATTTAGGGGCAGAGACGCATTTTAAAACCAAGTGTGTACTTTCCCAGAGTGTTATTTGTTTGAAAAGAGCTCATTCCTTCAGCTTCTGCTACTCACTGTATGAAGTCTTGGGACCAGGATGGGTGAACTGACAGATTTGCGTAAGAGCCTGACATCAGTCTGGACAACAAAATTTGGAACCAGGTTTAGGTCTGTATTTTGAAGTTTCCCTTATTCTCCTCTCCAAATTTGGAGCTGATCAGCCTTTTATAGAGTTTTCCTCTAGGAGCGGAGCTGGGGGGTGATTCTCTGTAGCTGGAAGTTGGGGGGAGCGACTATGATGAAGCTCTGCCAATTTCACCAGCTGAGGAACTGGATCTCTGTAGCAAATTAAATTATTTCAAAATCAGTGGGATTTTAATTTCAAATTCCATCTGGGGGGCCATCTGTAGTAAATATGTTGCATATTTGGCCAGCAGATAGATAGATAAATCCATTTAAAACGCACAAAATGGAAAAAGATTAACTGTAAAACAACAGTTCATTTGCCTCTGACAATGTAGCTAGTGAACCAAGAAGTATATATATACATACATGTCAGTTCTTGACAGTGCACTGGAGTAAGCACAATACATAGGGTGTCACTGTAGGGTGGCAGCCATTTCATTTTTCCATGATGCCTTTAGGATTGGCACAGCAGGAACCTGCTGCTTCCTATTTAATTAAGTGGAAAAGCTGTGAGTAAATTACTGCTAGTTCAACAACGTTGTGGACAGAATCGGCAACTGCCAACATATGCGATAGTGCATATGCTCCACCTGATTAAGTTAAGCAGAAACTAAAGCTTAACCTGCTGTTTCAGTAGAGACAAACCAAAATTAATTAATCAGTCTGTTATTAACCACTTGTCTGCTACCTTAGTCGTGCAATACAGGATTGCCTTTTCAAAGTCTTACTCATCTTCTGGGTGGGTTTCTCTGCAGAGCACAGCTGAGCTGAAATCAAACCTTACACACTGAAGAGTGGCAGAGCATTGAAATTCAGCCAAGATCATGCAAAAAGAGGGCAAGAAATACAGGAGGATGGGCAAACCAACCTGTCCCTGCAACATTTCATCTAGGATCATAAAGGTGAGGTACAGAAAGGTCCAGGTTTGAAGAGACTTTTGCCACAAAGGGCATGCTGTGGGGGCTAGGTTTGCTGCTGCCCCTTTGTCCCTCCTTCCCATCCTTGAAGATGGAGAGCAGCAGAGCAGCTGTGCTGTACCTGGTTTCCTTCTCCACTGTTGTCCATGATTATGGTAGCTGACAGCCTATAAATTTCTAGGCATGTTAAATTGGCCAAATTGTAACCAACTTTCTGTAACAAGTCAGCCCTCTATTAGATTTTCTTACCTGACATGGGAGGGCATTATTAGCATGGAGAAAGGCTGTATTCTTCTTTCTAGCTATTTCTGTGATGTTAATGAAATACTTGGCTCTGGTTAGATCCAAAAGAACTGGTCAGGATTTTTAGGTTGTTGGGGATTTTCAGATCTTGCAAGACAAAGACAGTAGAAAGCAAAAATGTTGCATTCTAATTTGCTCAAACACTAAGTTACCTTACTTTCCAAAAACTGCCACACTAAAATTGGCTTTCTGTTTTCAAACATATTATCTGGGCTTCTAGCTGAATTTCTGCATAGAAATCAAGTCATATGAAGAAGTTGCCAAAAGTTAATCCTATTTTCTTTAAATAGGACCGCTTCAGTTGTCTTCAAGAGTGTTAAATTGTCTGCAAAATGTGATTTAGGGATGCTCCTTTTGAGAAGACTATTTTGCACTTTAAAAAAAATACAATAGAAGCAGCTGATCAGTTTGTATAACTTTTCAGTAGATAAAATATGTCCTGGATATTATCCAAGAGAGTGCCATGGATATAATTCTGTTTACAATATCTTATTTTGATTAACATTTATTTTTAATCTGATTTTCTGAAATCTTTCATCAGTTTTCATTTTATTAGACACTAGAAATTCAAGCCAACATATAAAAAGCTATAGGAAAACAAGTTTTGCTAAGCCCGGCATTCACGACACATTTGTTTCCCTTGTTTTACCCGAAAGAGTTTTCAAGAATTGATGTCTTGGCTCTGACAATACTCAGTTATATCTGAGATCCAAATTATGCTTAAAGCAAAAATGATAGATAAAGCAGTGCTGTGTGTAAAACACGAAAGGATTGCAGACTGTTTTGGTTTGTGTTTAATCAGTTTAATAGTTTCAGCCTTGCATGTGTGCATTTACCGACAAACTATTAATAATTTGTCAGGTATAAATGAGACTGGCCAATGATATTGCAAGCCAGGATAAAAGAAGCATGAAAAAGCACATACAGAGGAGCTTTAGCACTATATTTTTGCTTTGTTTCATGTGTATAAATATGATTTTATTTATTTGCTAATTTTTCAGTTATCCAAAGTGGATTTTGCATTACAAACAGCTGCACATATGTCAGCAAAAACTAAGCCCATTATCTGTTTATATACAATATTATGTGTGTTCACATTACGTTTTGATCTGGTTATGTATCAACTGTAAACACTGAAGGGTTTGCATAAGGGTGGTTTTGCTAATCACATTTCCTTGAACACGACTTTCCTGGTTGTGTCCCACGAACGATCTGCCATTCGTTCTTCTCGCATTACAATGTAAATAGGGTAGTCGGACTCATCCGTATGGTGGTGGTGTGCCCTGGCTGTTTTGCGGTGACAAAGGGGCTCGTACGTACGGTTCAGCCGGGACAGGACTGCATTAGCGCTCGCTGGACGGGTTCGGTGCTTTCCCTTGCAGCCCGGAGCTGCAGAGTGCCAGGCCCTGAGCAGAAGCTGCTGATCTGAACTGGTACCAGGTGGATCTGGGCTGGCATTTTCTGGGGTGAAGTAGCGTGTCCTTGCCTTGTTTCACCGAATTGTATGTGCACAGGTTAACCAGTTGCACTGGGTATATTGGTTGCATTTCATGTATTTCCTTTTATCTTAGTTTTTACACTTGGAGACAAACTATGCAATTCTTTATGCTGATCTAACTGCAGAATCACTCTGGGGAAGAGACTGTTGAAGTAATTCTGACTTGCCATAACGGGATTTGGCACTAAAAGAATCCCTTTTGTCCATGTTCCATAATGTTTAAGTTATGCTAGTACAATTAGGTATCTAAGGTGGCATAGTGACATTGCTATGAAAAATATTGAAATTAAGGACAGCATGGAAATTTTTTAATTTCTAATTTTATTTTGTAGCTTCACTGCAAACCTCTTGTAACGTTGAATGTAATAATGATTGTCTAGGTATAATTATTCCATTAGATTAGCTATAATGCTTGGTTTAGCATGAAAACCAGGGTGGACTGGTCCTTAGAAAAACCCAAATTGGGAACATCAAGGCCTAATCTCGCTTGTGTGATCATGAGATCTAAAATTCACAAGAGCTTTGCTGTTTGCACCCTACTTGAAACTGTCGGTAGTATTTAACATGAACAAAAAGATGCACCAAAGTCTTTAGGCTGTAGATGAATATGCCACTTCATTAGTTATTTAAACTTTTTGCCCTTGATCTGCTATACCTAGGAATAAAATCTCTTAGAAAAACTTGAGGTGTTTCATGGGATCACACAGAGCTGTTGAGGCTGGAAGGGGCCTCTGGGGTCTGCTCCAACCCCCTGCTCAGAGCAGGCTCGGCAAGGGCAGCTCGATTGGGGTCATATCCAGATGGTTTTGAATGTCTCTGAAGATGGGGACTCCACAGCCTCTCCGGGCAGCCTGTTCCTGGGTTTGACCTCCCTCACAGTTATAGAGTTGTCTTCTTATGTTTAAATATTGTGCTATTGCCTCTTGCCCTTTCAATGGATGTAATTGAAAATAGTCTAGCTCTGTCTTCTTTACTCTCCTCCCATCTTCCCCTCCTCCCAATTTTTATGTATGAGAATTTTTTATTTTTCTTAATTTTTATACAGGCAAAAAAAAGTTTGACCTTAAAAGTAATAGAGAAGAAAGTCACACTGATGAAATATTTTTACTCTAAATATTTTTACTGATAGCAAAATTCCTAATAGCTGTTTTTCTGTAGCTGCTGAATAACTCCTACCAATGTACTCGTGTTGAGGTAAACACAGGCAGTGGTTTAATTCAAGTTTCTGACTTAGAGGTATCTGGAAGATACTTTATCTGTAAGAAACCCTGTGCTTATCACAAGCACTCAGTGTGGGGCTGAGGTGATGACAGGGGAGTGCATTTTTTTGCACAGTAGAGTAAATGGACCTATAACTATGTCTGGATTCTGCAAGACACTCCTCTTTGGTCATTACTTTTATGTTATAATGATACTTTTCATTTTTGGAGTTCCTTAATTTACGAAACCCTTTTTAAGTGGCTGGTTTAGAAAAAGCTAAACTGATTTTTTGGTTTTAAAAACAAGTCCAAATGAAATAAAAACAACAAAAAAAAACCCCAAAACCAAAAGTTAAGGGTAATCGACATCAAGGTATTGTAGCTAAAGGCCTGATTCTGCAGAACTGTGTTCAGACTAAACTCCCACTCCCTCCATTGGGGCTGTGCCCTTCCAGGTCATGCACTTTCTTGCTTCTCACTTTGGGGAACAGCATGTTTCATCTGCCCTACACGAAAAAAAAGAAGGCAAGCACCAGCCCACCCAGAGCACCTCATTTGGCTATATAAGGATCGAATCACTTAATTATTCCTTGCTTTCAGGCTGGAAGCAACAACCCCCAAAACGCCTTCTTTTTGTGAGCCTTCTGTTTTATGAAGGTGGGAGAATTCCACACACACACCCCCCCCCCCCCAAAAGCAAGGCACAGGCAGTGGCTGGGTGCTCAGGGAAGGGGTACTGCCTTTCTACTTATTTTTTGTGTGCTGCTGTACAAATTAACCTGTCACGCTAATAATTAATGAACACACAGCAATGCTGATTTTTGTGTAGAAGGGATATAGAAACTACAAAAACTATTTTTGTTTAGCTTCTATTTCTCCCTGGAAAACAAAATATATTCCTTCATCACACTCCTATTCCACATGACATCGTCTTCATGCATTTTAGTTGAGTCCTGCAGGACAACATTGTTTGCTGCTGCTGGTTTCTAAATCAAGATAACTCTGTGAAACAGTATTAATGTTTCAGTGCTAATGCAGGTCAGTGACCCATGTGGTTGGTACCTCCATTCAGCAGAATAAAGTCCCCATATTTTGCATTAAATCACTGGGAAATGAACATAGAAAATGAAGGAAATAGATAATGGAAAGACTGCCAGGAGAATTATTTCTTTGATTTAAATTATTCTAGCAGACACCATTTTTATATTTGTTATTATTAATTTCTGGCTTATATATGACTAGAATAAAATTATTTGAATTTGTTATCATTGGATGTCTACATTATTATATCGGATGTCTACATGTGCTTTGCCCTGGGCATTTAGGTGTTCAGTAAACAAGATGTTTATTTTAAATTGAACATTTAATCACTTCCTAATTACTTGTACTGTGTAATAAGACTTATATGAATGACCTATTATAGTACTGACAGTGCTTGATTACTATCATTGTGCTGAAGTCTCCCTTTGTTTTCATATAATTTTTTTGAAGCCTAGCTGAGGTTAGAAGGCAAGTTACCAGATTTTGTAAGTAAAGATGAACACCTATAAAGAGAAATAGAGAATTTGAAGTCTGGTGCTCTAGAGCTGCAGCCAGAGATGTATAGGCTTCTAGGTTAAATAGCTAAGGAAGGCCGTAATGACGTTATTGGCATTGAGATAAAGCAAGAATAAATCTAGCTGACAGGATGAATATAACAAAGAAAACCTTGTTTAGTGTAATAAGGCACGTGTGCGCGCACACACAAGCACGTGCACGCACACAGAATTTTAAGCAAACTCTGAATGTTCAGGTTTGTTTAAATGCCTGGCTGCAGTCAAGGCATAGCACTAATCCAAGCGAGAAGAAAGAATAGGAGCGTCGCAGCTGTGATGTGTATAGATGAAATAACGTTGTTTTTCCATGAGCTACTGTAATTCTGAAGAGCTTACAGTTGAAAATGACAGTAAAACCAGGCCAGCTACTTACTTTTTTTGGCTTCCTCCAGTTTGTCCTTGGCACGTTTTTCTGCCTGCAGAAGCTGCTGGATTCCCTGAGACTGGCTGGTCATGCTGATTGCTGAGGCCGGTGCGCTTCTGCAGGGACCGGAGCTCGGAGGGAGTTTTATACAGCTGCCAGGCTCTTCCTTGTGCTTTTTGTTCTGTCTGTTATTACAACAGCCTTCCAGATTGCACCGAACCAGCCGGCTCTGCCTGGATTGCTGCTGGGTGAAAAGGCCTGCTAGTGCAGAATCAGGAAAACACAGCAGCGAGGTTGAAAGGAATGTGCTCCCCTCCTCAGGGTCACAGAAAAGCTGAGGTGTCTGATTAACACTTTGGGAAGAGCACTCCAAGGGGCTTGTAGTTCAATGGGGATTTTTTTTTTTTTAATCTTGTCAGAGGAACTGAGGGGAAAAAATAATTCTTTCTTTGAATTTCTTTATAACAAAACTTCCCCTGAATGTGAAGAAACAGACCGACTCAGTCATCAAATAGTTTTGGCTGAACACAGTAAACTGGTTGTAGGCTTCTGTCTGGTGTTACTTCTTAACATTATTCATTAGAGGTTTTTTCACTTAAAAAAAAAAATAATTTTCACTGGAAATGAATTCATCAGGGACTAAAATTTAAGAAGCATGTGGTGGTTGAGGTGTGCACTGTGTTGTCATCTGCCACAAGGGAGATGAGTGCTGTGGTGGGAAGCTGTGAGTTTAGCTCTAAGATCCAGGCTCTGAGAAGCTATGGCTGGTGGTCTAGGTCTTACTTTCAGATCCTAACACACACACCAGTCGAATGAACGTGTGAGCGTGGCTGTAGATAGATGCGCATCCCGTTCCCTATGGTAGGAAAGGGTGTCTTGTGAGCTACTGCATGAATAAGCAGCATGTTCATATTTTGAATCCTTATTAAAACAAAGCAACAAATCCCACTGTCGCATGTACTTCGGCCGTTGCACAGGAAGGGGACATGTCAAGACGCATAATTAAAATAGTTTTTTTTTGTTTTTTAATACTTCATAGCATGAGTAAAGCAGATTTATTGCAAGTTCTTTTGACACAGCTGTGTGAGGACCAGAGATCACCTTCTGATGTAAATGAGTTTTTCTGGCTGAAATTATATATATACAGATATATATTTATACATATATGTATATAGATGTGATTTCTGCATATATATTATAAAATTGTATATA